>NW_022141895.1:0-94084 GCF_007565055.1 Rhinopithecus roxellana | reverse complement strand
TTTATTATGTCTATTCTTTAAACCTGTATCTGTTATATCTATTATGTCTATATTTTATACCTATATTTATTATGTCTATTTTTTATTCTTATAGTTATATCTGTTATCTCTATGTTCATACCTATATGTATTATATCTTTTATTACTATATTTTATACCGATAAATATTATTTCTATTATGTCTATATTTATAACTACATCTATTATATCCATTATGTGTATATTTTATACCTATATCTATCATATCTATTATGTCTATATTTTATATCTGTATCTTTATATGTATTATGTCTATATTTTATACGATATCTATTGTATCTATATTTTATATGTATATCTATTATATCTATTATATCTATATTTTGTACCTATATCTATTATATCTATATTTATACCTCTATGTGTTATATCTATTATGTGTATTTTATACCTATATCTATTATATCTGTGATGTCTATTTAAACCTAATCTGTCATATCTATTATGTCTTTATTTTATGCCTGTATCTATTAGGTCTATTTTATACCTCTATCTATGAATCTATTATGTCTAAATTTGATACCTATATCTATTATATCTATTATGTCTATATTTATACCTATATCTATTATATCTATTATGTCCATATTTATAACTATACCTATATATCTATATTATATACCTATATCTATAATATCTATATGTATATATTTTACACCTATGTCTATTATGTCTATATTTATACCTATATCGATTATATCTATTATGTCTATATTTTAACATCTATCTATTATATCTACTATGTCTATATTTTCTAAGTTATCTATTATATCTATTATGTCTATATTTTATACTGTATCTATTTTATCTATTGTGTCTATATTTTATACCTATATCTATTGTCTATATTTAATAATATCTATTATAAATATTATGTCTATATTTTATACCTATAACTATTATGTCTATATTTTATACCTATATGTATTATAACTATTATGTCTATATTTTAGAACTGTATATGTTATATCTATTATGTATATATATTATACGTAATCTATTATGTCTATATTTTATGCCTCTCTCATTATATCTATTATGTCTATATTTTATACCTATATCTATTATATCTATTATGTCTATATTTCATACCTGTATCCATTATATATTATATCTATATTTATACCTATAGCTATACGTCTATATTGTATACCTACATCATTATATCTATTAAGTCTATCTTTTATACTTATCTATTATATCTATTATGTGTACATTTTATACCTATATCTATTATATCTATTATGTCTATTTTTTAACCTATATCTATTATATCTATTATGTCTATATTTATACCTATAGCTATTATGTCTACATTTTATATGTATATCTATTATATTTATAGTGTCTATATTTTATACCTACATCTATTATGTCTGTATTGCATATCTATATCTATTATATCTATTACATCTATATTTTATACTTATATCTATTATATTATTTTGTGTACATTTATACCTATATTTATTTTATCTATTATGTCTTTTATTCCTATATCTATTATATCTATTATGTCTATATTTTATACCTATATCAATTAATCTATTATGACTAAATTTTATACCTATATCTATTATGTCTATATTTTACACCTATATCTATTACAACTCTTGTATCTGAATTTTATACCTATATCTATTATATCCATATTTTATACCTCTATCTATTCTATCTATTATGTCTATATTTTATACCTATATCTACTATGTCTATATTTTATACCTATATATGTTATATCTATGATGTCTATATTTTCTACCTATATGTATTATATCTTTTATGTATATTTTATCCCTGTATCTACTACTATTATGTATCATTTTATACGTAATCTATTATATTTAATGTGTATTTTATGCCTATATCTACTATGTCTATTTTTATACCTGTATCGATGATATGTATTATGTCTATATTTTATACTATATCTATGATACTTTATGTCTATATTTTATAAATATATCTATAATGTATGTTTTATATTTTATACCCATATCTATTTGTCTATATTTTTACCTATATCTATATACTCTTATGTCTATATTTCATACCTATATCTATTATATATTATGTTTATATTTTATACCCATATCTATTATGTCTATATTTTACCTATATCTATTATATCTATTATGTGATATTGAATAACTATATCTATTATACCTCTGATCTATATTTTATACCTATACCTATTATATCTATTGTGTCTATTCTTTATACCTATATCTATATATCTATTATGTCTATTTGTATGCCTATATCTATTATTATTAGATCTATAATATAATATATTGTAACCAATTTATATCAGATCCATTAATCTATATTTTTTTCCAATATCTATATATATATTATATTTATATTTTATAATTATATCTATTATACTATGTTTTATAATTTAATCTATTATATCTATTGTCTATATATATACCTGTATTATTATATCTATATTTTATACATATATCTATTATATCTTATTATCTCTATTTTATACCTATATCTATTATATCTATATTTTGTACCTGTCTCTTTATATCTATTATGTATATATTTTTACCTATCTATCTATTGTGTCTAAATATTATACCTATATCTATTATGTCTATATTTTATACCTTTATCTATTAAATATATTATGTCTATATTTTATATCTATAACTATTATGTCTATATTTTATATAGCTATTATATCAACTAGGTGTACATTTTACACGTATATCCTTTATGTCTATATCATACCTATATCTATATCTATATGTCTATTTTTTATAGGCTATATGTATTATATTTATTATGTCTATTCTTTAAACCTGTATCTGTTATATCTATTAGGTCTATAATTTTTATACCTATATTTATTATGTCTATTTTTATCTTATATCTGTTATATCTATTATCTTATGTTTCATACCTATATGTATTATATCTTTTATTACTATATTTTATACCTATAAATATTATTTCTAATTATGTCTATATTTTATAACTACATCTATTATACCATTATGTGTAGTATTTTATACCTATATCTATCATATCTATTATGTCTATATTTTATATCTGTATCTATTATATGTATTATGTCTATATTTTATAACCGATATCTATTGTATCTAATTTTATATGTATATCTATTATATCTATTATATCTAGATTTTGTACCTATATCTATTATATCTATATTTTATACCTCTATGTGTTATATCTATTATGTGTATATTTTATACCTATATCTATTATATCTGTGATGTCTATATTTTAAACCTATATCTGTCATATCTATTATGTCTTTATTTTATGCCTGTATCTATTAGGTCTATATTTTATACCTCTATCTATGATATCTATTATGTCTAAATTTGATACCTATATCTATATATCTATTATGTCTATATTTTATACCTATATCTATTATATCTATTATTCCATATTTTTAACTATACCTATTATATCTATATTATATACCTATATCTATAATATCTATATGTATATATTTTACACCTATGTCTATTATGTCTATATTTTATACTATATCGATTATATCTATTATGTCTATATTTTATACATCTATCTATTATCTCTACTATGTCTATATTTCTAAGTATATCTATTATATCTATTATGTCTATATTTTATACCTGTATCTATTTTATCTATTGTGTCTATATTTTATACCTATATCTATTATGTCTATATTTAATACCAATATCTATTATAAATATTATGTCTATATTTTATACCTATAACTATTATGTCTATATTTTATACCTATATGTATTATAACTATTATGTCTATATTTTAGAACTGTATATGTTATATCTATTATGTCTATATATTATACGTATATCTATTATGTCTATATTTTATGCCTCTCTCTATTATATCTATTATGTCTATATTTTATACCTATATCTATTATATCTATTATGTCTATATTTCATACCTGTATCCATTATATCTATTATATCTATATTTTATACCTATAGCTATTACGTCTATATTGTATACCTACATCTATTATATCTATTAAGTCTATATTTTATACTTATATCTATTATATCTATTATGTGTACATTTTATACCTATATCTATTATATCTATTATGTCTATTTTTATACCTATATCTATTATATCTTTATGTCTATATTTATACCTATATCTATATATCTATTATGACTAAATTTTATACCTATATCTATTATATCTATATTTTACACCTATATCTATTACATCTCTTATATCGGTATTTTATACCTATGTTATATCTATATTTTATACATATATCTTTATACCTGTATTTTATATCTATATCTGTTAGATCTATATTTATACCTATATCTATTATATCTATTATATCTGTATTTTATTCTATATCTTTTATATCTATTATATCTATATTTTATAACTATATTTATTATATGTCTATTTTATACCTATCGCTATTATATCTGTTATGGCTGTATTTTATACCTGTATTTATGTATCTATTATGTCTATATTTTATACCTATATCTATATATCTATTTTGTCTATATGCTATAACTATATCTATTATATCTATTATGTACTATTTTAATACCAACATCTATTATATATCTGTCATGTCTATATTTTTACTTAGATCATTATATATATTACGTCTATATTTCATACCCATATCTATTATGATTATATGTTGTACCTACGTCTATTATGTCCATATTGTATACCTATATCTCTTCTATCCTATTATGTCTATGTTTTATACCTATATTTGTCTATATTTAATAGCTATATCTATTGTATCTATTATGTCTATATTTTATACGAACATCTTTATATCTATTATGTCTATATTTTATGACTATATCTATTATACCTGTTATGTCAATATTTTTTACCTATATCTATTATATCAATTATATCTATATTTTATAACTATATCTATTATATCTATTATGTCTATATTTTATAACCAAACCTATTATGTCTATATCTTATACCTATATCTACTATATGCATTATGTCTACATTTTATACCTATATCAATTATATCTATATTTTCTACCTATATCTATTATATCTATTATGTCTATATTTTATACCTTTATTTATCTATTATGTCTGTATTGTATACCTCTACCTATTATGTCTATATTTTATACCTATATCTATAATACCTACTATGTCTAAGTTTTATATGTATATCTATGGTATCTATTATGTCTATATTTTATACCTATATCTATTATATCTATTATGTCCTATATTTTTTCCTCGTATCTATTATATATATTATGTCTATATTTATACCTATATCTATGATATCTATGTCTATATTTTATACGTGTATCTATTATATCTATTATGTCTATATTTTATACCTATATCTATTATATCTATTATGTCTATATTTATACGTGTATCTATTATATCTATTATGTCTATATTTTATACCTATATCTATTATACATATTATGTCTATATTTTATACCTATATTTCTTATGTGTATTTTATACCTATATCTATTATATCTATTATGTCTATATTTTATACCTATATCTATTATATCTATTATGTTGGTATTTTCCACCTATATCTATTCTGTCTATAGTTTATACCTATATCTATATCTATTTCGTCTATATTTTATGCCTATATCTATTATATTTATAATGTCGATATTTAATACCTATATCTATTTTATCTATTAAGTTTATATTTTATACCTATATCTATTATGTCTATAGTTTATTCCTATATCTGTATCTATTATGTCTATATTTTATACCTATATCTATTATGTCTATTATGTCTATATTTTGTACGTATATCTATTATATCTATTATGTCTGTATTTTATGCTTATATCTATTACAACTATCATGTTTATATTTTATACGTATATCTATTATATCTGTTATGTCGATATTTTATACCTATGTCTATTATATCTATTATGACTACCTTGTATACCTATATCTATTATATATATTATGTCCATATTTTATACGTAAATCTATTATATCTATTATTTAATAATTAAATTTATTACATCTATTATGTCTATATTTTATACCTATATCTATTATATCCATTATGTCTATATTTTATCCCTATATCTATCATATCTATTATGTCTATGTTTTATACGTGTATCTATTATATCTATTATGTCTATATTTTATATCTATATCTATTATATCTATTATGTCTACATTTCATACCTATATCTATTAAATCTTCTATGTCTATATTTTATACCTATATCTATTATATGTACTATGTCTATATTTTGTACCTATATCTATTACATCTATTATGTCTATACTGTATACCTATATCTATTATGTCTATTATGTCTATATTTTATACCTTTATCTATTATATCATTATGTGTATATTTATACCTAAATCTGTATATCTATTATGTCTATATTGTGTACCTATATCTATTGTGTCTACGTTTTATATCTATATCTATTATATCTATTATATCTATTTTATTTACATATATCTATTATATCTCTTATGTCTATATTTTATACCTATATCTTTTATATCTATTATGTCTCTATTTTATTAATTTATCTGTTATATTTATTATGTCTATATTTACTCCCTAAATGTACTATATTTACTATGTCTATATTTTATCTCTCCATCTATTATAACTATTTTGTCTATATTTTATACCGATATCTATTAAATCTATATTGTATACCTATATCTATTATATGTACTATGTCTATATTTTGCACCTATATCTATTACATCTATTATGTCTATACTGTATACCTATATCTATTATGTCTATTATGTCTATATTTTATACCTATATCCATTATATCTATTATATCTATATTTTATACCTGTATCTATCATATCTATTATATCTATATTTCATACCTATATCTATTGTATCTATATTTTATGCCTATGTCTATTATATGTATTATGTCTATGTTTCATACCTGTATTTATTGTATCTATTATGTATTATTTTATACCTATATCTATTATACCTAATATGTCTGTATGTTATACCTACATTTATTATACGTATTATGTCTATATTTTATAAGTATATCTATTACATCTATAATGTCTATATTTTATACCTACATCTCTTATATCTATTATGTCTACCTTTTATACCGATATATATTATATCTATTATGTCTGTGTTTTATACCTGTATCTATTATATGTATTATGTCTATATTTTATACCTATATCTATTATACCTATAATGTCTATATTTTATCCCTATATCTAGTATATCTATTATGTCTGTATTTCATACCTATATCTATTATATCCATATATCTGTATTTTATACCTGTATCTATTATTTCTATATTTTATACCTATATCTAATATATCTTCTATGTCTATCTTTCATACGTATATCTATTATATCTATTATGTCTATATTTTATACCTGTATCTATAATATCTATTATGTCTATATTTTATACCTATATGAATTTTAACTGTATCTTATATCTATTTTGTCTATATTTCATACCAATATCTGTTATTTCTTATTTCATATCTAATCTATTATATCTATTATGTCTACATTTTATACCTATATGTATTATATCTATTATGTCTATATTTTATACCGATATCTATTATGCCTATATTTTATACCTATACATGTTATATCTTTTATGTCTATATTTTATACCTATATCTATTATATCTATTTTGTCTATTTTTTATACCTATGTCTATTATATCTGTTACTTCTATATTTTATGCCTATATGTATTATATTTATTATGTCTTTTTTTACCTATATCTATTATATCTATTATGTCTATATTTTATCCCTCTATCTATTATATCTATTATGTGTACATTTTATACCTATATCTATTATATCTATTATGTCTATATTTTATACCTCTATCTATTATATCTATTATGTCTATATTTTATACCTCTATTATATCTATTATGTCTATATTTTATAACTATATCTCTTATACCTATTAGGTCTATATTTTATACCTATATCTATTATATCTATTATGTCTATATTTTATAGCTCTATCTATTATATCTATTATGTCTATATTTTATACCTCTATCTATTATATCTATTATGTTTATATTTTTTAACTATAACTTTTATACCTATTGGGTCTATATTTTATACCTATATCTATTATATCTATTATGTCTATATTTTATACGTATATCTCTTTTATCTATTATGTCTATATTTTATACCTATATCTATTATATCTATTATGTGTATATTTTATACCTGTATCTATTATAACTATTATATCTATATTTTATATCTATATCTATTATATCTATATTTTATACTTATGCCTATAATATCTATTATGTCTATATTTTATACCTATGTCTTTTATTTCTATTAGGTCTATATTTTAAACCTATACTTATTATATCTCTTATGTCTACGTTTTATACATCTCTCTATTATATCCATTATGTCTATAATTTATACCTATATCTATTACGTCTACATTTTATACCAATATCCATTATATCTATTATGTCTATATTTTATATCGTTATCTATTATATCTATTATGTCTGTGTTTTATACCTATATCTATTATATTTGTTATGTCTATATTTCATACCTATATTTATTTTATGTACTATATCTATATTTTATACCTATATCTATTATATCTATCTTTGAAACTTATATCCATTACATCTATTATATCTATAGTTTATACCTATATCTATTATATCTATTATGTCTATATTTTATAACTATATCTATTTTATCTATTATATCTATATTTTATAGCTATATCTATTATATCTATATTTCATACCTTTATCTATTATATCCATTATGTCTGTATTTTACTCCTATATCTATTATGTCTATATTTTACCTCTATGTATTCTATCTATTATGTCTATATTTGATACGTACATCTATTATATCTATTCTGTCTATATTTTATACCTATATATATTATAACTATTATGTCTATATTTTATACCTTTATCTATTATATCTATTATGTCTATATTTTATACCGATATTTATTATGTCTATGTTTTATACCTATGTTTATTATATGTATTATGTCTATATTTTATACCTATACGTATTATATCTATTATGTCTATATTTTATACCTATATCTATATCTATTATGTCTGTATTTTATACCTATATCTATTATGTCTATGTTTTAAACCTATATCTATTATATCTTTTATGTCTATATTTTATACCTATATCTATTATGATTATTTTGTCTATATTTTACCTCTAGCAATAGTATCTATTATGTCTATAATTTATACATCGATCTATTATGTCTATTATGTCGTCCTTTGTACCTCTATGCATTATATATATTATGTCTATATTTTATACCTATATCTGTTATATCTATTATGTCTATATTTTATACATATCTATTATACCGATTATGTCTATATTTTATACCTATATGTATTATATCTATTATGTCTGTATTTTACCTCTATCTATTATATCTATTATGTCTATAATTTATACATCTATTACGTCTATAATGTCTATATGTTATACCTTTATCTATTATATCTATTATGTCTATATTTTATACCTCTATCTCTTCTATCTATTGTGTCGATATTTTATACCTCTATCTATTATATCTATTATGTCTATATTTTATACCTATATCTATTATATGGATTATGTCTATATTTCATACCTATATGTATTATATGTATTATATCTATATTTTATACCTATATCTATAATGTCCGTATTTTATACCTATAGCTATTATATCTATATTTTGTACCTATATCGATTATATCTATTTTATTTATATTTTATGCTTATATCAATTATATCTATTATGTCTATATTTGATACCTATATCTATTATATCTATTATGTCTATGTTTTATACCTATATCTATTATTTCTATTATGTCTATATTTTATACCTATATCTATTGTATCTATTATGTCTAAATATTGTACCTATATCTATTACATCTATATTTTATACCTATATCTATTATATCTATTATGTCTATATTTTATAAGTATATCTATTATATCTATTAGGTCTAAATATTATACCTATATCTATTATGTCTATATTTTATACCTATATCTATTATATCTATATTTTATACCTTTATCTATTATATCTATTATGTGTATATTTTATACCTATATCTATTCTGTCTATATTTTATACCTATATCTATTATATCTATTATGTCTGTATTTTTTACCTATATCTATTATATCTATTATTTCTATATTTTATACCTATATCTATTATATCAATTATGTCTATATTTTATACCTATCTCTATTATATCTTTTATATCTATATTTTATACCTATATCTATTATATCTATTATGTCTATATTTTATACCTATAACCATTTTGTCTATATTTTCTACCTATATCTATTATATCTATTATGTTTATATTTTGTACCTATATCTATTATGTCTATAATGTATACCTTAATCTATTACATCTATTATGTCTACATTTTATAACTATATCTATTATATCTATTATGTCTATATTTTATACCTCTATCTATTATATCTATTATATCTATATTTTATACCTATATCTATTATATCTGTATTTTATACCTGTATCTATTATATCTATTATGTCTATGTTTTATACCTATATCTATTATATCTATTATGTCTATATATATATATATATTTTTTATTATACTTTAAGTTCTAGGGTACATGTACATAACGTGCAGGTTTTTTACATATGTATACTTGTGCCATGTTGGTGTGCTGCACCCATCAACTCGTCAGCACCCATCAATTCATCATTTATATCATGTATAACTCCCCAATGCAATCCCTCCCTGCTCCCCCCTCCCCCATCCCCATGATAGGCCCCAGTGCGTGATGTTCCCCTTCCCGTGTCCAAGTGATCTCATTGTTCATTTCCCACCTATGAGTGAGAACATGCGGTGTTTGGTTTTCTCTTCTTGTGATAGTTTGCTAAGAATGATGGTTTCCAGCTGCATCCATGTCCCTACAAAGGACGCAAACTCATCCTTTTTTATGGCTGCATAGTATTCCATGGTGTATATGTGCCATATTTTCTTAATTTAGTCTGTCACAGATGGACATTTGGGTTGATTCCAAGTCTTTGCTATTGTGAATAGTGCCGCAATAAACATTCGTGTGCATGTGTCTTTGTAGTAGAATAATTTATAATCCTTTGGGTATATACTCAGTAGTGGGATGGCTGGGTCATATGGTACAGTCTAGTTCTAGATCCTTGAGGAATTGCCATACTGTTTTCCATAATGGTTGAATTAGTTTACAATCCCACCAACAGTGTAAAAGTGTTCCTATTTCTCCACATCCTCTCCAACACCTGTTGTTTCCTGACTTCTTAATGATTACCATTCTAACTGGTGTGAGATGGTATCTCATTGTGGTTTTGATTTGCATTTCTGTGATGGCGAGTGATGATGAGCATTTTTTCATGTGTCTGTTGGCTGTATGAATATCTTCTTTTGAGAAATGTCTGTTCATATCCTTTGCCCACTTTTTGATGGGGTTGTTTGTTTTTTTCTCGTATATTTGTTTGAGTTCTTTGTAGATTCTGGATATTAGTCCTTTGTCAGATGAGTAGGTTGCAAAAATTTTCTCCCATTCTGTAGGTTGCCTGTTCACTCTGATGGTAGTTTCTTTTGCTGTGAAAAAGCTCTTTAGTTTAATTAGATCCCATTGGTCAATTTTGGCTTTTGCTGCCGTTGCTTTTGGTGTTTTAGACATGAAGTCCTTGCCCATGCCTATGTCCTGAATGGTACTACCTAGATTTTCTTCTAGGGTTGTTAGGGTATTAGGTCTAACATTTAAGTCTCTAATCCATTTTTAATTAATCTTCGTATAAGGGGTAAGGAAAGGATCCAGTTTCAGGTTTCTACTTATGGCTAGCCAATTTTCCCAGCACCATTTATGAAATAGGGAATCCTATCCCCATTTCTTGTTTCTCTCAGGTTTGTCAAAGATGGCTGTAGATGTGCGGTATTATTTCTGAGGACTCTATTCTGTTCCATTGGTCTATACACCTATCTATTGGTCTATACATATAGACATTGGTCTATACATCTATCTATTGTATCTATTAGGTCTATATGTTATACCAATATCTATTATGTCAATTATGTGTATATTTTATACCTGTATCTATTATATCTATATTTTATACCTATCGCTATTATGTCTATATTTTATACCTATATCTATTATATCTATTATGTCTATATTTTACACGTATATCTATTATATCTATTATGTCTGTATTTTATACCTATACCTGTTATGTCTAGATTTTATACCTATATCTATTATAACTATTATCTCTATATTGCATAACTATATCTGTTATATCTATTCTGTCTATATTTCATACCTCTATCTATTATATCTATTATGTCAATATTTAATACCTATATCTATTACATCTATTATGTGTATATTTTATACCTATATCTATTATATCCATTATGTCTATATTTTATCCGTATATCTATTATATCTATTGTGTCTATATTTTATACCTAAATCTATTATACCTATTATGTCTATATGTTATACCTATATCTAATATGTCTATATTTAATACCTATATCTATTATATCTATTATGTCAATATTTTATACGTATATCTATTATATCCATTATATCTCTATTATATACCTATATCTATTATATGCATTATGTCTATATTTTATACCTATATCAATTATGTCTATATATTCTACCTATATCTATTATATCTATTATGTCTATATTTTATACCTTTATCTATTTTATCTATTATGTCTGTATTTTATACCTCTACCTATTATGTCTATATTTTATACCTATATCTATTATATCTATTATGTCTATATTTTATACCTATGTCGATTATATCTATTATGTCTCAATTTTATAACTCTATCTATTATGTCTATTATGTCTATATTTTATAACTATATTTATTATATCTATTATGATTATATTTTATACATATATCTATTATGACTATATTTTACATATATCTATGGTATAAATTATGTGTATATTTTATACCTATATCTATAATATCTATTAGATCTATATTTTATACCTATATCTATTATATCTATTATGTCTTTATTTTGTACCTATATCTATTTTATCTATTATGTATATATTTTATACCTACATCTATTATATCTATTATGTCTATATATTTTACCTATATCTATTATATATATTATGTCTATATTTTATAACTATATCTATTATACCTCTCATGTCTATATTTTATACCTATATCTATTATATCTTTTGTGTCTGAACTTTATACCTATATCTATTACGTCTATATTTTATATCTTTATCTATAATATTTCTTATGTCTATATTTTATACCTATATCTATTATATCTATTATGTCTATATTTTATGCCTATATCTATTATATCCACTATATGTATATTTTATACCTATATCTATTATATCTATATTTGATACCTATATCAATTATATCTATTATATCTATATTTTCTACATATATTTATCATACCTATTATGTCTATATTTTATGCCTATATCTATTATATCTATATTTTGTAACTGTATCTATTATATCTATTATGTCTGTATTTCATACCTATATCGATTATATCTATTATGTATATATTCTATACCTATATCTATCATATCTATTATGTCTATATTGTATAACTATATATATCATATCTATTATGTCTATATTTTATACCTATATCTATTATATCTATTATGTCTATATTTAATACTATATCTATTGTATCTATTATGTCTATATTTTATACCTATATCTTTTATATGTATTATGTCTATATTTTATGCCTATATTTATTATATCTATTATGTCTATACTTTATACCTATATCTATTATGTCTATATTTTATACCTGTATCGATTATATTTATACCTATATCTATTATATCTCTTAAGTCTATATTTTTTACCTACATCTATTATATCTATTATATTTATATTTTATACCTATATCTATTATTTCTATATTTTATACCTATATCGATTATATCAATTATGTCTATATTTCAAACCTATATCTATTATACCTCTTATGTCTATATTTTCTACCTATATCTATTATATCTATTATGTCTATATTTTACACCTATATCTATTATGTCTTTATTTTATAACAATATCTATTATATCTATTATGTTTATATTTTATATCTTTATCTATTATATGTATTATGTGTACATTTTATTCCTATATCTATTATAGCTATTATGTCTATATTTTATACCTATATCTATTATATCCACTATATCTATATTTTATACCTATATCTATTGTATCTATATTTGATATCTATATCCATTATATCTATATTTTATACCTATATCTATTATATCTATTATGTCTATCTTTTATAACTATATCTGTTATATCTATTATATCAATATATTATACCTACATCTATTATAACTATATTTTATACCTATATCTATTATATCTATATTTTATACCTATATCTCTTATATCAATTATATTTATATTTTATAATTATATCTACTATATCTATATTTTATACGTGTATCTATTATATCTATTATGTCTTTATTTCATACCTGTATCTATTATGTCTATATTGTATACCAATATCTATTATATCTATTATGTCTATATTTTATATCTTTATCTATTATATCTATCATGTCTATATTTTATACATATATCCATTATATCTATTATGTCAATATTTTATACCTATATCTATTATATTCACTATAGCTATATTTTATACCTATATCTATTATATGTATATTTGATACGCATATCCATTATATCTATTATATCTATATTTTATACCTATATCTATTATATCTATTATGTCTATTATGTATATTATATCTATATTTCAAACCTATATCTATTATATCTATATTTTTTACCTGTATCTATTATATCTATTATGTCTATGTTTTATACCTATATCTATAATATCTATTCTGTCTATATTTTATAACTATATCTATTATATCTATTATGTCTATATTTTATACCTATATCTATCATATCTATTATGTCTAGATTTTATACCTATATCTATCATGTCTATTATGTCTATATTTTATAAGTATATCTATTTTATCTATTATGTCTGTATTTCATAAGTATATCTATTATACCTATTATGTCTATAATTTATACCCATATCTAATATATCTATTTTGTTTATATTTTATACCTATATCTATAATATCTATTACGTCTAAATTTTATAACTATATCTACTATATCTATTATATCTCTATTTTATACCTATATCCATTTTTTCTATATTTTATACCTTTATCTATAATATCTATTATGTGTATATTATGTAAATATATTTATTATATCTATTATGTCTATATTTTATACCTGTATCTATTATATCTCTTATGTCTAAATATTATACCCTATCTATTATGTCTATATTTTATAACTTTATCTATTATATCTATTATGCCTATATTTTATACCTATATCTATTATATCTATTATGTCTATATTTTATACCTATATCTATTATGTCTATTATGTCGATATTTTATACCTCTATATATTTTTTCTATTATGTCTATATTTTCTACCTATGTCTATTAAGTCTATATTTTATACCCATATTTATTATATCTATTATGATTATATTTTATACCTATATCTATTATGTCTATATTTTATACCTGCATCTATTGTGTCTATATTTTATACCTATATCTATTATGTCAATATTTAATACCTATATCTATTATATCTAATATGTCTATATTTTATACCTATATCTATTATGTCTATATTTTATACCTATATCTATTATATCTATTACGTCTATATTTTATACCTATATCTATTATATCTATTATGTCTATATTTTATAGCAATCTCTATTATATCTATTATATCTATATTTTATACCTATATCTATTATATCTATTATGTCTATATATTATACCTATAACTATTTTGCCAATGTTTTTTACCTATATCGATTATATCTCTTAAGTCTATATTTTGAACCTATATCTATTATGTCTATATAGTATACCTATATCTATTATATCTATTATGTCTATATTTATACCTATATCTATTATATCTAATATGTCTATATTTTATACCTATAACTATCAAATCTCTTATGTCTATATTTTATACCTATATCTATTATATCTATTATGTCTATATTTTACAACTATATCTATTATAACTATATTTTATACCTATATTTCTGATATCTATATTTAATACCTATATCTATTATATCTATTAGATTTATACTTTATAATTATATCTATTATATCTTTATATTATAACTATATCTATTATATCTACATTACATACCTTTATCTATTATATCTATTATGTCTATATTTTATACCTATATGTATCAAATCTATTATGTCTCTTTTATACCTATATTTCTTATATCTATTATGTCTATATTTTATACCTATATCTATTACATCTATTATGTCTATGTTGTATACCTATATCTATTCAATGTATTATGTCTATATTTTATACCTATATCTATTATATCTATTATGTCTATACTTTATACCTATATCTATTGTGTCTATATTTTATACCTGTATCTATTATATTTATTATGTCTATATTTTATACCTATATCTATTATATCTCTTACGTTTATATTTTATACTTATATCTATCATATCTATTTTGTTTATATTTTACACACATATCTATTATGTATATATTTTATACCTATATGCATTATATCTATTATGTCTGTATTTTATACCTATATCTATAATACCTCTTATGTCAATATTTTATAACTATATCTATTATATCTATTGTGTCTGTACTTTATACCTATATCTATTATGTCTATATTTTATATCTTTATATATTATATTTATTATTTCTATATTTCATAATTGTATCTATTATATCAATTATGTATATATTTTATGCTGATATCTATTATATCCTCTATATCTATATTTTATACCTATATATTATATCTATATTTGATACCTATATCCATTATATCTATTATATAAATATTTTATACATATATCTATCATACCTATTATGTTTATATTTTATGCCTATATCTTTTATATCTATTATATCTATATTTATAACTATATTTATTATAACCATATTTTATACCTATATAGATTACATCTATATTTTTTACCTATATCTATTATATCTATTATATTTATATTTTATAATTATATCTATTGTATCTATATTTTATATCTATGTCTATTATATCTCTTGTCTATATTTTATAACTGTATCTATTATATCTATTTTTTATACATATATATCTATTATATCTTTTGTATCTATATTTTATACCTATATCTATTATATCTATATTTTGTACTTGTATCTATTATATATATTATGTCTATATTTTATACCTATATCTATTGTGTCTATTATATCTATATTTTATTCCTATATCTATTATATCTATTATGTCTATATTTTATACCTACATCAATCATATCTATTATGTCTATATTTTATAACTATATATATTATCTCTTATGTCTATATTTTATACCGATATCTATTATATCTATTATATCTATTATGTCTATATCTTATACCTATGTCTACTGTATCTATTATGTCTATATTTTATACCTATATCTTTTGTATGTATTATGTCTATATTATATACCGATATCTATTATATCTATTATGTCTATACTTTATACCTATATCTGTTATGTCGATATTTTACCTATATCTATTATATCTATTATATCTACATTTTATACCTATATCTATTATAGCTATGATGTCTTTATTTTATACGTATATCTATTATATCTATTATGTCTATATTTCATACCTATATCTAGTATATCTATTCTGTCTATATTTTATACCTATATCTATGATGTCTATTATATCTATATTTTATACCTATATCTATTATAACTATATTTTTTACAGATATCTATTATATCTATATTTTATACCTATATCTATTATGTATTTTATATCTATATTTTATACCTATATTTATTATATCTCTAAATCACAAGCATTCGTATACGTACATCTATTATATCTTTTATGTCTATATTTTATAGCAATATCTATTATACCTATTATGTCTATATTTTATACCTATATCTATTATGTCTCTATTTTATACCCATATTTATTATATGCATTATGTCTATATTGTAGACGTATACTTATTATGTCTATATTTTATACCTATATCTTTTTTATCTATTATGTCTCTATTTTATACCTATATCTATTATGTATATATTATGTACCTATATCTATTATATCTATTATGTCTGTATTTTATACCTATATCTATGATATCTATTATGTCTATATTTTATACCTATATCAATTATATCTATTATGTCTGTATTTTATGCCTATATCTATTATATCTATTATGTCTATATTTTAGACCCATATCCATTATATCTATTGTGTTTCTATGTTATTCCTATATCTATAATACCTATTACGTCTATATTTTATGACTATAACTATTATATCTATTATGTGTATATTTTATAGCTATATCACATCTATTATGTCTATGTTTTATACCTATATCTATGATATCTATTATGTCTATATTTTATACCTATATCTATTATATCTATTATGTCTAAATATTGTACCTGTATCTATTATGTCTATATTTTATACCTATATCAATTATAACTATTATGTCTATATTTTATAACTGTATCTGTTATAGCTATTATGTCTATATTTTATACCTATATCTACTATATGTATTGTGTCTATATTTTAAACCTGTATCTATTATATCTATATTTTATACCTATATCTATTATAACCATATGTTATGCCTATATACATTATATCTATGTTTTTTACCTATATGAATTATATCTATTACATTTATATTTTTTATAATTATATCTATTATATCTATATTTTGTACCTATATTATATCTATATTTTCTTCCTATATCTATTATATCTATTATGTCTATATTTTATACCTATATATATTATATCTATTATGTCTATATTATATACCTACATCTATTATATCTTTTATGTCTATATTTTATGCCTGCAAATATTTTATCTACATTTTATACCTATATCTATTGTATCTGTTATATTTATATTTTATAACTCTATCTATTATATCTATATTTTATACCTATATACATTAAAACACTTATATCTATATTTTATACCTATATTGATTATATCTATATTTCATACCTATATCTGTTATATCTATTTTATCTATATTTTATACCTATATATATTATATCTATTATGTCTACATTTTATACGTATATCTATTATATCTATTTTGTCTATATCTTATACCTATATCGATTATATCTATTATGTCTATATTTCATACCTATATCCATTATATCTATTATGTCTACATTTTATAAATATATCTTATATCTTTTTGTCTGTATTTTATATCTATATGTATATCTATTATGTCTATATTTTATACGTATATCAACTATACCTATTATGTCTAGATTTTATACCTATATATCATATCCATTATGTCTAGATTTTATACCTATATCTATTATATCTATTATGTCTATATTTTATACCTATATCTATTATATCTATTATGTCTATATTTTATGCCTATAACTCTTATATCTATTATATCTATATTTTATACCTACATCTATTATAACTATATTTTATACCTATATCTATTATATCTATATTTTATACCTATATCTATTATATCTATCATGTCTAAATATTATACCTATATGTATTATGTCTATATTTTATACTTATATCTATTATAACAATTATGTCTATATTTTATAACTATATATTATGTCTATATTTTACACCTATATCTATTATATCTATTATGGCTATATTTTATAACTATATATTATGTCTGTATTTTATATCTATATCCATTATATATATTATGTCTATATTTTATATCTATATCTATTATGTCTATATTTTACACCTATGTCTATTATATATATTCTGTGTATATTTTATACGTATATCTATTATATCTTTATGGCTGTATTTTTTTTTATTTTTTTTTTTATTTTTTTTTTATTTTATTTTTTATTTTTTTATTATACTTTAAGTTCTAGGGTACATGTGCATAACGTGCAGGTTTGTTACATATGTATACTTATGCCATGTTGGTGTGCTGCACCCATCAACTCGTCAGCACCCATCAATTCATCATTTATATCATGTATAACTCCCCAATGCAATCCCTCCCTCCTCCCCCCTCCCCCCTCCCCATGATAGACCCCAGTGTGTGATGTTCCCCTTCCCGAGTCCAAGTGATCTCATTGTTCAGTTCCCACCTATGAGTGAGAACATGCGGTGTTTGGTTTTCTCTTCTTGTGATAGTTTGCTAAGAATGATGGTTTCCAGCTGCATCCATGTCCCTACAAAGGACGCAAACTCATCCATTTTTATGGCTGCATAGTATTCCATGGTGTATATGTGCCACATTTTCTTAATCCAGTCTGTCACAGATGGACATTTGGGTTGATTCCAAGTCTTTGCTATTGTGAATAGTGCCGCAATAAACATACGTGTACATGTGTCTTTGTAGTAGACTAATTTATAATCCTTTGGGTATATACCCAGTAGTGGGATGGCTGGGTCATATGGTACATCTAGTTCTAGATCCTTGAGGAATTGCCATACTGTTTTCCATAATGGTTGAACTAGTTTACAATCCCACCAACAGTGTAAAAGTGTTCCTATTTCTCCACATCCTCTCCAACACCTGTTGTTTCCTGACTTCTTAATGATTGCCATTCTAACTGGTGTGAGATGGTATCTCATTGTGGTTTTGATTTGCATTTCTCTGATGGCCAGTGATGATGAGCATTTTTTCATGTGTCTGTTGGCTGTATGAATATCTTCTTTTGAGAAATGTCTGTTCATATCCTTTCCCCACTTTTTGATGGGGTTGTTTGTTTTTTTCTCGTATATTTGTTTGAGTTCTTTGTAGATTCTGGATATTAGCCCTTTGTCAGATGAGTAGGTTGCAAAAATTTTCTCCCATTCTGTAGGTTGCCTGTTCACTCTGATGGTAGTTTCTTTTGCTGTGCAAAAGCTCTTTAGTTTAATTAGATCCCATTTGTCAATTATGGCTTTTGCTGCCGTTGCTTTTGGTGTTTTAGACATGAAGTCCTTGCCCATGCCTATGTCCTGAATGGTACTACCTAGATTTTCTTCTAGGGTTTTTATGGTATTAGGTCTAACATTTAAGTCTCTAATCCATCTTGAATTAATCTTCGTATAAGGGGTAAGGAAAGGATCCAGTTTCAGCTTTCTACTTATGGCTAGCCAATTTTCCCAGCACCATTTATTAAATAGGGAATCCTTTCCCCATTTCTTGTTTCTCTCAGGTTTGTCAAAGATCAGATGGCTGTAGATGTGCGGTATTATTTCTGAGGACTCTGTTCTGTTCCATTGGTCTATATCTCTGTTTTGGTACCAGTACCATGCTGTTTTGGTTACTGTAGCCTTGTAGTATAGTTTGAAGTCAGGTAGCGTGACGCCTCCAGCTTTGTCCTTTTGACTTAGGATTGTCTTGGCAATGCGGGCTCTTTTTTGGTTCCATATGAACTTTAAAGCAGTTTTTTCCAATTCCGTGAAGAAAGTCATTGGTAGCTTGATGGGGATGGCATTGAATCTATAAATAACCTTGGGGAGTATGGCCATTTTCACGATATTGATTCTTCCTATCCATGAGCATGGTATGTTCTTCCATTTGTTTGTGTCCTCTTTGATTTCACTGAGCAGTGGTTTGTAGTTCTCCTTGAAGAGGTCCTTTACATCCCTTGTAAGCTGGATTCCTAGGTATTTTATTCTCTTTGAAGCAATTGTGAATGGAAGTTCATTCCTGATTTGGCTCTCTGCTTGTCTGTTGCTGGTGTGTAAGAATGCTTGTGATTTTACACATTTGGCTGTATTTTATACCAATATCTATTATGTCTATATTTGATACCTATATCTATTATATCTATTATGTCTACATTTTATACCTATATGTATTATATCTATTATGTCTAAATATTATACCTATATCTATTATGTCTATGTTTTATACCTATATCTATTATGTCTATATTTTATTCCTATGTCTATTATATCTATTATGTCTGTATTTTATACCTATATATATTATGTCTATATATTTACCTATATCTATTATATCTATTATGTCTATATTTTATACGTATATCTATTATGTCTATATTTTATACCTATATCTATTATATCAATTATGTGTGTATTTTATACCGATATCTATTATATCTAGTATGTCTGTATTTTATACCTATATCTATTATATTTACTATATCAATGTTTTATACCGATATCTGTTATATCTACTATGCCTGTATTTTATACCTATACCTATTATATTTACTTTATCAATGTTTTATACCGATATCTATTATATCTATTATGACTATATTTTATACCTATGTCCATTACATCTATTTTGTCTATATTTTATACACATATCTATAATATCTGTTATGTCTGTATTTCATACCTATGTCTATTATATCTATTATGTCTATATATTATACCTATATCTATTATGTCTACATTTTATACCTATATCTATTACATCTATTATGGCTATATTTTATACCTATATCTATTATATCTATTACGTCTATATTTCATCGCCATATCTATTATAACTGTTATGTCTATATTTTGTAGGTATATCTATTATGTCTGTATTTTATAACTATATTTATTATGTCTGCATTTTATACCTATATCTATTTAGTCTTTATTTTATACCTATATCTATTATATCTATTATGTCTATATTTTATATCTGTATCTATTATATCTATTATGTCTATATTTTATACCTATATTTGTTACGTCTATATTTTATATCTATATCTCTTATATCTATGATGTCTATCTTTTATAACTGTCTATTTTATCTATTATGTCTATATTGTATACCTATATATTATATCTATTATGTCTATATTTAATACCTATATCTATTATATCGATTATGTCTATATTTTATAACTATATCTATTATATCTATTATATCTATATTTTACACCTATATCTATTATAACTATATTATATACCTATACGTATTGTATCTCTATTTACTACCTATATCTATTATATCTATAATATTTATTTTTTATAATTATGTCTATTATATCTATATTTTATTCCTGTATATATTATATCTATTAAATCTGTATTTATACGTATATCTATTATATCTATATTTTATAGGTATATCTATTATATCTATTAAATCTATATTTTGTACCTATATCTATTATATCTATATTTAATACCTGTATCTCTTATATCGAATATGACCATATTTTATACCTATATCAATTATATGTATATTTTATACCTATATGTATTATATCTATATTTTATTCCTATATATATTATATCTATTATGTCTATATTTTATACCTATATATATTATATCTCATGTCTATATTATAAACCTATATCTATTATACCTATTATGTCTATAATTTATACCTATAACTATTTTATCTATATTTTATACCTATATGTATTGTGTCTCATATTTATATTTTGCAACCATATCTATTATAACTATATTTTATGCCTATATCTATTATAAATATTATATCTATATTTTATACCTATATTTATTATATCTATATTTTATACCTATATCTATTATATCAATTATATCTATATATTTCACATATATCTATTTTATCTATACTTTATACCTATATCTATTATATCTATTATGTCTTTATTTTATACGTATATCTATTATATCTATTATGTCTACATCTTATACCTATATGGATTATATCTATTATGTCTCTATTTTCTTAATATATCTATTATATTTATTATGTCTATATTTAATACCTAAATGTATTATATCTTCTATGTCTATATTTTATATCTCCATCTATTATACCTGTTATGTCTATATTTTATATCTATATCTATTATATTAATTATGACTAAATTTTATACCTATATAATATGTCTATATTTTACACCTATATCTACTATATGTATTATGTTTATATTTTATACCTATATCTATTATATCTATATTTTCTCCTCTATCTATTATATCTGTTATATCTATATATTTATCTATATCTATTATATCTACGTTTTATACCTATATCCATTATATCTATTATATCTATATTTTATACTTGTATCTTTCATATCTATTATATCTATATTTTATACCTATACCTATTGTATCTATATTTTACGCCTAAATCTATTATTTCTATTATGTTTCTAATTTATACCTGTATTTATTGTACCTATTATGTCTATATTTTATACCTATATCTATTATATCTAATATGTCTGTATGTTATGCCTACATTTAATATACCTATTATGCCTATATTGTATACGTATATCTATTACATCTATTATGTCTATATTTTATACCTGTATCTCTTATATCTAATATGTGTATCTTTTATACCGATATCTGTTATATCTCTTACATCTGTCTTTTATACCTATATCTATTATATCTATTATGTCTATATTTTATAACTATATATTTTGTCTATATTTTACATCTATATCTATATCTAATATGTCTGTATTTTAAAATTATATATTTTGTCTATATTTTATACCTATATCCATTATATATATTATGTGTATCTTTTATATCTGTATCTATTATGTCTATATTTTACACCTATATCTATTATATCTATTCCGTGTATATTTTATGCGTATATCTATTATATCTATTATATCTATATTTTATACCTATATCTATTATAACTATTATGTCCATATTTTGTAACTGTATATAATGTCTATATTTTACACCTATATCTATTTTATCTATTATATCTATATTTTATACCTATATCTATGAAATCTATTATGTCTCTATTTTATAACTATATCTATTATATCTATTATGTCTATATTTTATACCTATATCTATTCTGTCTGTATTTTATATCTATATCTATTTTATCTATTATGTCTATATTTTTTTTTGTATCTATTATATCTATTATGTCGATATATTATACCTATATCTATTATGTCTATATTTTATACCTATGTTTATTATATCTGTCTATATTTTATACCTATATGTATTATGTCTATATTTTATACCTATATCTATTATGTCTATATTTAATGCCTATGTCTGTTATATCTATTATGTCTCTATATTATACCTATGTCTATTATGTCTATATTTTTTACCTGTATCTATAATATCTATTATGTCTATATTTTATACCTATATCTATTTTGTCTATGATGTCTATATTGTATACCTATGTCCATTATATCTATTTTGTCTATATTTTATACCTATATCTATTTTATCTATTATATCTATATTTTATACCTGTATCATTTATATATATTATGTCTATAATTTATACCTATATCTATTATATCTAGTATGTCTATATTTTATACCTACATCTATTGTATCTATTATGTCTATATTTTATACCTGTATATATTACGTCTATATTTTATACCAATATCTATTATATCTATTATGTCTATATTTTATCCTTCTATCTATCTTTTATGTCTATATATATGTATATTTTTTTTATTATACTTTAAGTTCTAGGGTACCTGTGCATAACGTGCAGGTTTGTTACATATGTATGCTTATGCCATGTTGGTGTGCTGCACCCATCAACTCGTCAGCACCCATCAATTGATCATTTATATCATGTATAACTCCCCAATGCAATCCCTTCCTCCTCCTCCCTTCCCCCTCCCAATAATAGGCCGCATTGTGTGATGTTCCCCTTAATGAGACCAATTTTATAACTCTATCAATTATATTTATTGTCTATATTTTATACCTCTGTTATATCTATTATGCCTATATTTTATACCTATATCTATTATATCTATTATGTCTATATTTTATACCTATATCTATTATATCTATTATGTTTATATTTTATACCTATATCTATTATGTCTATTATTTCCATATTTTATACCTATATATGATATTTATTATGTCTATATTATTCACCTATATCTATTATATCTGTTATGTTTATATTTTATACCTATATCTCTTATGTCTATATTTTATACCTATATCGATTATATCTATTATGTCTATATTTCATACCTATATCTATTATATCTATCATGTCTATATTTTCTAGCTATATCTATTATATCGATTATGTCTATATTTCATACCTATATCTATTATATCCACTATATCGATATTTTATACCTATATCTATTATATGTATATTTGATACCCATATCCATTAAATCTACTATATCTATATTTTATACCTATATCTCTTATATCTATTAGGTGTATATTTTATATCTATATCTATTATGTCTATATTTTATACCTATATCTATTATGTCTATGTTTTATACCTATATCTATTATATCTACTATGTCTATATTTTATACCTATATCTATTATATCTATTATGTCTATATTTTATACCTATACCTATTATGTCTATATTGTATACCTATATCTATTATATCTATTATGTCTATATTTAATACCTATATCTATTATATCTATTATGTCTATATTTTATACCTATATCTATTATATCTATTATATCTATATTTTACACCTATATCTATTATAACTATATTTTATACGTATATCTATTGTATTTCTATTTTATACCTCTATCTATTATATCTATATTTTATACGTATATCTATTATGTCTATTATATCAATATTTTGTAAATATATGTATTACATCTATATTATATACCTGTATCTATTATGTCTGTATTTTATACCTATATCTATTATGTCTATATGTTAAACCTATATCTATTTTATCTATGATGTCTATATTTTATAACTGTCTTTTATATCTATTATTTCTATATTTCATACCTATATCTATTATACCCACTATATCTATATTTTATACCTATATCTATTATATGTATATTTGATACCCATATCCATTATATGTATTGTATCTATATTTTAAACCTATATCTATTATATCTGTTATGTCTATCTATTATATCTATATTTTATACCAATATCTATTATATCTATATTTTATACCTGTATCTATTATATCTATTATGTGTATATTTTATACCTATATCTATTACGTCTATATTTTATATCTATGTCTATTACGTCTATTTTTTCTATATATTATAACTATATCTATAATATCTATTATGCCTGTATTTCATACCTGTATCTATTATATCTATTATGTCTATATTTTATACCTCTATCTCTTATATCTATATTTTATACCTATATCTATTATATCTATTATGGCTATATTTTATACCTACTTCTATTACGTCTATTATGTCTATATTTTATAACTGTATCTATTATATCTCTTATCTCTATATTTTATACCTATATCTATTATATCTCTTTTTTCTATATCTATTGTACCTATTATGTCTATATTTTATACCTATAGCTATTATATCTATTACGTCTATATGTTATACCTATGTCTATTGTATCTATTATGTCTATATTTTATACCTATATCTATTATATCTATTATGTCTGTGTTTTATACCTATATCTATTATGTCTACATTTTATACCTATATCTATTATATCTATTATGTCTATATTGTATACCTCTGTTATATCTATTATATCTTTATTTTATACCTATATCTATAATGTCTATATTTTATAACTACATCTGTTTTATCTATTATGTCTATATTTTATAACTATATGTATTATATCTATAATGTCTATATTTCATACCTATATCTACTTTATCTATTTCGTGTATATCTATTATACCTATTATGCCTATATTTTATAACGGTATCTATTATATCTATTGTCTATATTTTATACCTCTTTATATCTTTTATGTCTATATTTTGTAGTTTTATCTATAATATCTATTAGGTCTATATTTTATACCTCTATCTATTACATCTGTTATGTCTATATTTTATACCTCTATCTCCTATATATATTATGTCTATATTTTATTCCTCTATTATGTCTATTATATCTATTTTGTCTATATTTTATACCTCTATCTGTTATATCGATTATGTCTAAATTTTATACGTCTATCTATTATATCTATTATGTCTATATTTTATACCTATATCTATTATATCTATTATGTCTATAATTTATACCTCTATTATATCTTTTATGTCTATATTATATACCTCTATCCATTATATCTATTATATCAATTATGTCTATATTTTATACCTCTATTTATTATATCTATTTTGTCTATATTTTATAACTATATATTATTTCTTTTATGTCTGTATTTTAACCTATGTCTATTATGTCTTTATTTTATACCTATATCCATTATATCTATTATGTCTATATTTCATACCTATATCTATTATGTCTATATTTTATACCTATATATAATACCTACTATGTCTATATTTTATACCTCTATTATATCTATTATATCTATATTTTATACCTATATCTATTATGTCTATATTTAATTCTTATATCTATTATATCTACTATGTCTATATTTTATACCAATATCTATTAAATCTATTATGTCTGTATCTATTATATCTATTATGACTATCTGTTATACCTATATCTATTATATCTATATAATAGATATAATATATTATATCTATATTTTCATATATAGATTTTTATATATAGATTTATACATAGATTTATATATAGATTTATATATATAGATTTATATATATACAGATTTATATATAGATTTATATATATAGATTTTTAGATATATTATATCTATATATCTATATTTTATAGCAATATCTATTATATCCATTTTGTCTTTATTTTATACCTCTATCTATTATATCTCATGTCTATATTTTATACCTCAATCTATTCTATTATTTTTATATTTTATACCTCTATCTATTACATCTATTATGTTTATATTTATACCTCTATCTATTATATCTATTATGTCTATATTTTATTCCTCTACCTATTATATCTGTATTTTATAACTATATCTATTATATGTATTATGCCTATATTTTATACCTATATCTATTATATCTGTCTATATCTATTATATCTATTATGTGTATATTTTATACGTATATCTATATCTATTACATCTGTGTATTATACCTCTCTTATATCTATTATGTCTATATTTTATATCTATTATATCTATTATGTCTATATTTTATACCTATTTCTATTATATCTATTAGGTCTATATTTTATACCTATATCTATTATATCTGTTATGTCTATATTTTATACCTATATCTATTCTATCTATTATGTCGATATTTTATACCTGTATCTTCTGTATGTGTCTATATTTCCTACCGATATCTATTATATCTATTATGTCTATACTTTATACCTATATCTATTATGTCTATATTTTATACCTGTATCGATTATATTTATTATGTCTATATTTTTTACCTATATCTATTACAACTCTTATGTCTATATTTTTACCTATATCTATTATATGTATTATGTTTATATTTTATACCTATATCTCCTATGTCTATATTTTATACCTATATCGATTATATCTATTATGCCTATATTTTATACCTATATCTATTATAACTCTTAAGTCCATATATTTTACCTATATCTATTATATCAGGTATGTCTATATTTTATACCTATAACTATTATGTCTAAATATTATGCCAATATCTATTATATCTATTATGTCTATATTTTATACCTACATCTATTACGTCTATATGTTATACCTATATGTATTATATCTATTATGTCTATATTTTATACCTCTATATATTATATCTATTATGTCTATATTTTATAACTATATCTATTATATCTATTATGTCTATATTTTATAACTATATCTATTATATCTACTAAGTCTATATTTTATACCTATATCTATTATATCCACTATAGCTATATTTTATACCTTTATCTATTATATCTATTATGTATATAATTTATACCTATATCTATTATATCTATTTTGTGTATATTTTATACCTATATCTATCATATCTATTAGATCTATATTTTATACCTATATCTATTCTGTATATATTTTATACCTATATCTATTATATCTATTATGTCTATATTTTATACGTATATATCTTATACCTATTATGCCTATATTTTATTCCGATATCTATTATATCTATTATGTCTGCGTTTTATACGTATATCTATTGTATCTATTATGTCTATTTTTTATACCTCTATCTAATGATATCCATTATGTGTACATTTTATACCTATATCTATTATATCTCTTATGTCTATATTTTGTACCTATATCTATTATGTCTGTATTTTATACCCTGTATCTATTATATCTATTATGTCTATATTTTGTATCTATGCCTAATATATCTATTATGTCTATATTTTATACCTATACATATTTTGTCTATATTTTATACCTATATAGATTATATCTATTATGCCTATATTGTATAACTATATCTATTGTATGTATTATATCTATATTTTATATCTATATCTATTATATCTATTATGTCTATACTTTATGCCTATATCTATTATGTCTATATTTTATACCTGTATCGATTATATTTATTATGTTTATATTTTATACCTATATCTATTTTATCTCTTATGTTTATATTTTATAACTATATCTATTATATCTATTATGTTTATATTTTATACCCATATCTATTATGTCTATATTTTATACTTACATCTATCATTTCTATTATGTCTATATTTGATACCTATATCTATTATATCTATTATGTCTATATTTTATACCTCTATCTGTGATATCTTTTATGTCCATATTTTATACCTATACTTATTATGTCTATATTTTATACCTATATCTATTATATCTATTTTGTCTATATTTTATACCTATATGGATTACATCGATTATTCCTATATTTTATACCTCTATCTATTATATCTACTGTGTCTATATTTTCTACGTATATCTATTATATCTATTATATCTATATTTTATATCTCTGTCTATTATATCTACTATGTCTATATTTTATACCTATTCTTAATATATCTCTTATGACTACATTTTATACATCTATTATATTTATTATGTCTGTATTGTATACCTATATCTATTATTTCTATTATATGTATATTTTATGCCTATATATATTACATCTATTCTATCTATATTTTATACCTATATCTATTATATCTATTATGTCCATATTTTATAACTTTATCTATTATATCTATTATGGGTATATTTTATACCTCTATCAATTATACCTATGATGTCTATATTTTAAACCTCTATTAAATCTATTGTATCTATATTTTATACCTATATCTATTATATATATTATGTATATATTTTATACCTATATCTATTATATCTATTATGTTTATATTTTATACCTATAACAATTATGTCTATATTTTATACCTATATCTATTATATCTACGATGACAATATTTCATGCGTATATCTATTAAATTTATTATGTATATATTTTATACCTGTATCTGTTATATCTCTTATGTCTATATTTTATACTTATATCTATTATATCTATTAGGTCTATATTTTATATCTATATCTATTATACCTATTATGTCTACATTTTACTCCTATATCTATTATATCTATTATGTCTATATATTTTACCTATATCTATTATATTTATTATGTCTATATTTTATACCTATCTATTATGTCTATATTTTATACCTATATCTATTATGTCTTTTATGTGTATATTTTATACCTAAATCTATTGTATCTATTATGTCTATATTGTGTGCCTATATCTATTTTGTCTGTATTTTATATCTATATCTATTATATGTATTATGTAATATTTTATACGTACATCTATTATTTCTGTTTTGTCTATTTTATATATATATATCTATTATATCTACTATGTCTATATTCTATACGTACATCCATTATATCTGTACTGTCTACATTTTATATCTATATCTATTATATCTATTATGTCTCTCTTTTATTACCATATCTATTATATTTATTATGTCTACGTTTAATAGCTATATGGATTATATATACTATTTCTATATTTTATATCTCCATCTATTATAACTATTATGTCTATATTTTATACCTCTATCTATTATATATATTATGTCTATATTTTATACCTATATCTATTATATCTACATTTTATACGTATATATATTATATCTGTTATGTCTATATGTTACACCGATATCTATTATATCTCTTATGTCAATATTTTATACCTATATCAATTATGCCTCTTATGTCTATATTTTTTACCTATATCTATTATATCTATTATGTCTATATTTATACCTATATCTATTATGTTTATATTTTATACCAATATGTATTATATCTATTATGTCTATATTTCATAGCTATATCTATTATATCTATTAGGTCTATATTTTATACCTATACCTATGATACCTCTTATGTCTATATTTTATACCTATATCTATTATATCTATTACGTCTATATTTTATAACTATATCTATTATGCCTATATGTTATACCAATATCTATTATATCTATTATGTCAATATTTTATATCTTTATCTATTATATCTATTATGTCTATATTTTATACCTCTATCTATTATTTCTATTATGTCTATATTTTATACCTATATCTATTGTATCCACTATATCAACATTTCATACCTATATCTATTATATTTATATTTGATACCCATTTCCATAATATCTATTATATCTATATTTTATACCTATATCTATTATATCTCTTATGTCTTTATATTATATCTATTACATCTATATTTTATAACTATATCTATGATATCTATATTTTATACCTGTATCTATTATATCTATTATGTCTATATTTTGTACCTATATCTACTATAACTATTATGTCTACATTTTATACCTATATAAATTATATCCACTATATCTATATTTTATACCTATATCTATTATATGCATATTTGATACCCATATCCATTATATCTATTATATCTATATTTTATACCTATATCGATTATATGTATTATGTCTATCTATTATATCTATTACATCTCTATTTTATACCTATATCTATGATATCTATATTTTATACCTGTATCTATTATATCTATTATGTCTATATTTTATACCTATATCTATTATGTCTGTATTTTATACCTTTATCTATTATATCTATTATGTCTATATTTTGTACCTATATCTATTATAACTCTTATGTCTACATTTTAGTGGTATATCTATTATGTCTATATTTTATACCTATATCTATTATGTCTGTATTTTATACCTATATCTATTATGTCTTTATTTTATACATATATCTACTATATCTATTATGTGTATACTTTAAAACTGTATCTTTTATATCTATTATGTCTATACCTATATCTATTAGGTCTATTATGTCTATATTTTATACCTATATCTATTATATCTATTATGTTTATATTGTATACCTATATCTATTATGTCTACATTTTATACCTATATCTATTCTGTCTATTATGTCTATATTTTATACCTATATATATTATACGTCTTATGTCTATATTTTTTACCTATATCCATTATATTTATTATCTCTATATTTTATACCTATATCTATTATGTCTATATTTTATACCAATATCTATTATATGAATTATGTCTATATTTTATATCTTTATCTATTGAATCTCTTATGTCTATATTTTGTACCTATATCTATTATATCTATTATGTGTATATTTCATACCTATATCTATTATAACCACTATATCTATATTTTATACCTATATCTATTATATGTATATTTGATACCCATATCCATTATATCTATTATATCTATATTTTATTATGTCTATTATGTTTATATTTTATACCTAAATCTATTATATTTATTCTGCTCTATTGTGTACCTATATCTATTTTGTCTGCATTTTATATCTATATCTATTATATCTATTATGTCTATATTTCATACGTATATCTATTATATCTGTTATGTCTCTATGTTATATCTATATCTATTATATCTGTTATGTGTATATTCTATACGTATATCCATTATATCTGTAATGTCTATATTTTATATCTATGTATTATATATATTATTTTTCTATTTAATTACCATATATGTTATATTTATTATGACTATATTTAATACCTATATGGATTATATTTACTATGTCTATATTTTATACCTCTATCTATTATATCTCTTATATTTTTTATGCCTATATTTTATACCTCTATCTATTATATGTATTATATCTATTATGTCTGTATTTTATAACTGTATCTATTGTATCTATTATGTCTATATTTTTTACCTCTATTATATCTATTATGTCTATATTTTATAACTATTTCTATTATACCTATTATGTATATATTTTATACCTATATCTACGATGTCTATATATTATACCTATATCTATTATATCTATTATGTCTATATTTTATAACTATATCTATTATATCTATTATGTTTATATGTTATACCTATGTCTATTATGTATATATTCTATACCTATATCGATTATATCTATTATGCCTATATTTTATATCTCTATTTTATCTACTATGTCTATATTTTCTACCTATATGTAATATATCTATTATGTCTATATTTTACATCTATGTCTATTATATCTATTTGTCTATATTATATACCTATTAGTATTATATGTATTACGTCTACATTTTATACATCTATCTATTATATTTATTATGTCTATATTGTATACCAATATCTATTATGTCTATTATGTGTATATTTTATACCGATATAGAGTATATCTATTCTATCTATATTTTATACGTATATCTATTGTATCTATTATGTCCATATTTTATACCTTTATCTATTATATCTATTATGTCTATATTTTATAACTCTATCAATTATACTTATTATGTTTATATTTTAAACCTCTATTATATCTTTTATGTGTATATTTTATACCTATATCTATTATATTATGTCCATTTTATATACCTGTATCTATTATATCTATTATAATTATATTTTATACCTATATCTATTACATCGATTATGTCCATATGTTATACCTTAATCTATTATGTGTATTATGTCCATATTTTATACCTACATCTATTATATCCATTATATCTATATTTTATAACTATATCTATTATATCTATATTTTATAACTATATCTATTATGTCTATATTTTATATCTATATCTATGATATCTATTATGTCTATACTTTATACCTATATCTATTATGTCTATTATGTGTATATTTTATAGCTATATCTATTATATTTATTATGTCTATATTTTATACCTATATCTATTATATCTATTATGTCTGCATTTTATACCTATATCTATCAAATCTATTATGACTCAATTTTAGACCTGTATATATTATATTTATTATGTCTATATTTTATACCTACGTCTATTATATCCATTATATCTATGTTTTATACCTATATCTATTATATCTAAATTTTATACCTATATCTTTTATATCTAATATGTCTATATTTTATACCTATATTTACAATATCTATTATGTCTATACTTTAAAACTATATCTATTATATCAATTATGTCTATATTTTATACCTATATCTATTATATCTACGATGACTATATTTTATGCGTATATCTATTAAATTTATTATATATATATTTCATACCTATATCTACCATATCAATTATGTCTATATTTTATACCTATTTCTATTATATCTATTATGCATATATTTTATACCTATACCTATTATGTCTATATTTTATACCTATATCTATTATGTCTATATTTTATACCTATATCTCTAATGTCTATTATGTCTACATTTTACACCTATATCGATTATATCTATTATGTCTATATTTTATACCTATATCTATTATATCTAATATGTCTATATTTTATACCTATATCTATTATGTCTATTATGTGTATATTCTATACCTAAATCTATTATATTTATTATGTCTATATTGTGTACCCATATCTATTTTGTCTGTATTTTATATCTATATCTATTATATGTATTATGTCTATATTTTATACGTATATCTATTATATCTATATTCCATGGGTATATCCATTATATCTGTTATGTCTAAATTTTTATCTATATCTATTATATCTATTATGTCTCTATTTGATTACCATATCTTTATATTTATTGTGTCTACGTTTAATAGCTATATGGATTATATCTACTATGTCTATATTTTATATCTCAATCTTTTATAAATATTATGTCTATATTTTATACCTATATCAATTATATCTATTATGACTAAATTTTATAGCTATGTATTATGTATGTATTTTACACCTATATCTATTATATGGATTATGTCTATATTTTATACCCTAGTCTATTATATCGATATTTTACACCTATATCTATTATATCTATTACATGTACGTTTTATATCTATATCTATTATATCTATATTTTATACCTATATCCATCATATCTATTATTTCTATGTTTTATACTTGTATCTATTATATCTATTATGTCTGTATTTTATACCTATATCTATTATGTCTATATTTTTTACCTATATCTATTTTATCTTTTACGTTTATATTTTATACCTATATCTATTATATCTATTATTTCTAAGTTTTATACCTATATCAATTATAACTATTATGTCTATCATTTATATCTATATCTATTATATCTATTATGTCTATATTTCATACCTTCATCTATTATATCCATTATGTCTATACTTTATACCTATACATTATGTATATTATGTCTGTATTTTATACCTATATCTATTATAACTATTATGTCTATATTTATCCCTCTATCTATTATACCTATTATATCTATATTTTATAACTATCAATTACATCTATTACGTCTTTATTTTCTACCTATATCTATTATGTCTATTATGTCTATATTTTATCCCTATATCTATTACGTCTCTATTTAATACCTATATCTATTATATCTATTATGTCTATATATTATACCTATATCTATTTTATATATTATGTCTATATTTTATTCCTATATCTATTATATCTATGATATTTATATTTTATAAATATATCTATTACATTTATTATATCTATATTTTATACCTATAACTATTATAGCTATATTTTATTCCTATATCTATTATATCTATTATGAAAATGTTTTATACCTATATATATTATATCTATTATGTCTATATTATAAACTTATATCTATTATACCTATTATGTCTGTATTTTATACCTATAACAATTTTATCTATATTTTATACCTATATCTATTGTATCTGTTATATTTTTGTTTTATAACTATATCTATTATACCTCTATTTTATACCTATATCTATTATAACTATTATATCTATATATTATACCTATATCTATTATATCTATATTTCATACCTATATCTACTATATCTATATTTTACACGTATATCTATTTTATCTATATTTTATACCTATATCTATTATATCTATTATGTCTATATTTTATACGTATATCCATTATATCTATTATGTCTATATCTTATACCTATATCGATTATATCTATTATGTCTATATTTCATACCTATATCTATTGTATCTATTATGTCTATATTTTATAAATATATCTATTATATATTATGTATATATTTTATATCTATATGTATATCTATTATGTCTATATTTTCTACGTGTATCTATTATACCTATTATGTCTAGATTTTATACCGATAACTATTATATCTATTAAGTCTACATTTTCTACCTATATCTATGATATCTATTAAGTCTATATTTTATACTTATATATATTATATCTATCATGTCTATATTTTATACCTATGTCTATTATAACTATTATGTCCTATTTTATAACTATATCTCTTATATCTATTATGTATATAGTTTATACCTATATCTATTACGTGTATATCTTATACCTGTATCTATTATATCTATTATGTCTACATTTTATACCTATATCTATTATATCTATTATGTGTATATTTTATACCTATATCTACTATATCTATTATGTCTGTATTTTATACCTATATTTATTCTGCCTCTATTTTATACCTATATCTATTATATCTATTATGTCTATATTTATACATATATCGATTATATGTATTATGTCTATATTTTATACCTATATCTATTATATCTTTATGTCTATATTTTATACCTATACCTATTATGTCTATATTTTATACCTATATCTACTATGTCTATATTTTATACCTATATCTGTTATGTCTATATTTATTACCTATATCTATTATATCTATTCTGTCTATATTTTACACCTATATCTATTATATTTATTATGTTTTTTTTTATAATTATATCTCTGATATATATATTTTCTTCCTGTATCTATTATATCTATTATATCTCTATTTTATACCTATATCTATTATATCTATATTTTATACCTAAATCTATTATATCCATTATGTCTATATTTTATACCTATATCTATTATATCTGTATTTTATACCTGTATTTATTATATCTATTATGTCTATATTTTATACCTATATCTACTATATCTATTATGTGTCTATTTTACACCTATATGTATTACATCTATTATGTCTATATTTTATACCTATATCTATTATATCTATTATGTGTATATTTAATACCTATGCCTATTATATCTATATTTTATGCCTATATCCATTATATCCATATTTTAGACCTACGTCGATTATATCTATTATGTCTATATTTTATACCTATATCTCTTATATCTGTTATGTCTATATTTTATACCTATCCCTATTATATCCATTCTGTGTATATTTTATACCTATATCTATTATGTATATTTTTTATACCTATATCTTTTATATGTGTTATTTCTATATTTTATACCTATATCTATTATGTCTATATTTTATATATATATCTATTATATGTATTGTTTCTATATTTTATACCTATATTTTCTACCTGTATCTATTTTATCTATTATGTCTATATTTTATGCCTATATCTATTATATCTATTATGTCTATATTTTATATCTATATCTATCATATCTATTATGTCTATATTTTATATCTATATTATGTCTATGTTTTATACCTATATCTATTATATCATCTATGTGTATATTTTATATGTATATCTATTATGTCTATATTTTATACCTATATCTATAATATCTATTACGTCTATATTTTATATCTCTATCTATTATATCTATTATATCTTTATTTTGTACCTTTATCTGTTATTTCTATTTTTTGAACCTATATCTATGATATCTATTATGTGTATATTTTATACCTATATCTATTATATCTATTATGTCTATATTTTATGCCTATATCTATTATATATATTATGTCTAAATATTATACCTGTATCTATTATGTCTATATTTTATACCTATATCTATTGTAACTATTATGTCTATATTTTACAACTATATATTATGTCTATATTTTACAACTATATCTATTATATCTATTATGTCTATATTTTATAACTATATATTATATCTATATTTTATATCTATATCCTTTATATATATTATGTCTTTATTTTATAACTGTATCTATTATGTCTTCATTTTACACCTATATCTATTATATCTATTCTGTGTATATTTCATACGTATATTTATTATATCTTTATGTCTATATTTTATACCTATATCTATTATGTCTATATTGTATACCTATATCAATTATATCTATTATGTCTATATTTTATAACTGTATTGAATATATCTATTATGTCTATGTTATATACCTATATCTATTATATCTATTATGTCTATTTTTTATACCTATATCTATTATATCTATTATGTTTATATTTTATACCCATATCTATTATGTCTATATTTTATACCTATATCTATTATATCTATTATGTCTATATTCTATACCTATATCTATTATATCTATTATGTTTATATTTTATACGTATATCTATTATATCTCTTGTGTCTGTACTTTATACCTATATCTATTATATCTATATTTTATACCTATATATATTATAACCATATTTTATGCCTGTATCCATTATATCTATTTTTTTACCTATATCTATTATATCTATTATATTTATAATTTATAATCATATCAATTATATCTATATTTTATATCTATATCTATCATATCTATTGTCTGTATTTTGTACCTGTATCTGTTACATCTATTATATCTATATTTTATACCTATATCTATTATATCTATTTTGTCTATATTTTATATCTATATCTATCATATCTATTATGTCTATATTTTATACCTATATATTTCATATCTATTATGTCTATATTTCATTCCTATATCTATTATATCTATTATGTCTATATTTTATACCTATATCTATTGCATCTATTATGTGTATATTTTATACCTGTATCTTTTGTATGTATTATGTCTATATTTTATACCGATTTCTATTATATCTATTATGTCTATACTTTATACCTCTATCTATTATGTCTATATTTTATACCTATATCGATTATATCTATTATGTCTATATTTTATACCTATATCGCTTATGTCTATATTTTATACCTTTATCTATTATAATGATTATATCTATATTTTAGAAGTATATCTGTTATATCTATTCTGTCTCTATTTTACACCGATATCTATTATGTCTATATTTGATTCCTATAACTATTATATCTATTATGTCTATATTTTATAACTATATCTATTATATCTATTATATCTATATTTTTTACTTATATCTATTATATCTATTATGTCTGTCTATGATATCTATTATATGTATATTATATACGTATATCTATTATATCTATATTTTACACCCGTATCTATTATATCTATTATGTATATGTTTTATATCTATATCTATTATGTCTATTATGTCTATATCTTATACCTATATCTATTATATCTATTATGTCTTCATTTTAAACCTATACCTATTATAGGTATTATGTATATATTTCATACCTATATCTATTATAACCATTATGTCTATACTTTGTACCTATATCTATTATGGCTATATTTTATACCTATATCTATTATTATTATTATGTGTATATTTGATACCTATATCTATTATATCTATTATGTCTATATTTGATACCTATTTCTATTATATCTATTATGTCTATATTTAATACATATATCTATTATGTCTATATTTTATACCTATATCTGTTATATCTATTATGTCTATATTATATACCTATATCTATTATATATCTTATGTCTATATTTTGCACCTATATTTATTATATCTATTATGTCTATATTTTATACCTATATCTATTATATCCATTATGTCTATATTTTATACCTATATCTATTATAACTATTATGTCTGTATTTTACACCTATATCTATTATATCTATTACGTCGATATTTTATACCCATCTCTATTATATCTATTATGTTTATATTTTATACCTATATCTATTATATCTATGTCTTTATTTTATACGTATATCTATTTTGCCTATATTTTATACCTATATCTGTTATGTCTATATTTCATACGTATGTCAATTTTATCTATTATGTCTGTTTTTTATACCTATATCTATTTTATCTGTTATGCCTATATTTCATACATATATCTATTATATCTATATTTGATACCTATATCTATTATATCTATTATGTCTATATTTTATATCTATATCTATTATAACTATTGTGTCTTTATTTTATTACTATATCTATTAAATATACTATGTTTATATTTCATACCTATATCTATTATGTCTATATTTTATACCTTTTTCTATTATATCTATTATGTCTATAATTAATACCTATATCTATTATGTCTATATTTTATACCTATATCTATTATATCTATTATGTCTATATTTTATACCTATATGTATTATATCCATTATGTCTATATTCTATACCTATATCTATCATATCTACTATGTCTACATTTTACACCTATAACTATTATATCTATTACGTCTATATTTTATTCCCATTTCTTCTTTATCATTATGTTTATATTTTATACCTATATCTATTATATCTATGTCTATATTTTATACCTATGTCTATTTTCTCTGTATTTTATACCTGTATCTATTATGTCTGTATTTTATACCTATATCTATTTTATCTATTATGTCTATATTTTATACCTATATCTATTATATCTATTATGTCTATATTTTATACCTTTGTCTATTAAATCTATTATGTCTATATTTTATATGTATATCTATTATGTCTATATTTTATGCCTATAACTATTATATCTATTTTGTCTATATTTTATAAATGTATCTATTTTATCTATTATGTCTATATTTTTTACCTGTAATTATTATATCTAATATGTCTGTATTTTATACCTATATCTATTATGTCTATCTTTTATATGTATATCTATCATGTCTATATTTTATACCTATAACTATTATATTTCTTATGTCTATACTTTATACCTATATCTATTATATCTATATTTTATGCCTGTACTATTATATGTATTACATCTATACTTATACCTATATTATTCTATCCATTATATCTGTATTTTATGCCAATATGTATTATATCGATTATATCTATTATATATATATATTTTATACCTGTCTATAATATTTATTATATCTTTTTCTTATACCTATATCTATCATATCTATTGTATCTATATTTTATAACTATATCTATTATATCTATTATGTCTATATTTTTTAACTATATCTATTATATCTACTATGTTTATATTATATACCTATATCTCTTATGTGTATATTTTATAAATATATCGATTATATCTATTATGTCTATATTTTATACCTATATCTATTATACACCTTCTGTCTATATTTTATACCTATATCTATTATATATAATATGTCTATATTTTATACCTATATCTAATATGTCTTTATTTTATGCCAATATCTATTATATCTATTATATCTATATATTGTATCTTTATCTATTAAATCTATTATGTGTATTATTTATTCCTACATCTATTATATCTATTAAGTCTATATTTTATACCTATATATATTATATCCACTATTTCTATATTTTATAACTATATCTATTACGTCTGTATTTGATACTTATATCCATGATATCTATATCTATATTTTATACCTGTATCTATTATATCTATTACGTGTACATTTTATACCTATATCTATTATATCTATTATATGTATATTTTATACCTACATCTATTAAAACTATATTTTATACCTATATCTATTATATCTATATTTTATACCTGTATCTGTTATGTCTATGATGTCTATATATTATATCTATTGCATCTATATTTTATACCTATGTCTATTATATCTATATTTCACACCTATATCTATTGTATCTAATCCGTCTATATTTTATACCTATATCTATTATGTCTATGTTTTATACCTATATCTATTATATCAACTATAAGTATATTTTATAGGTATATGTATTATATCTATTATGTCTATATTTTATACCTATATCTATTATACCTATTATGTCTATATTTGATACCTATATCAATTATATTTATATTTCATACCTATATCTATTTTATCTGTTATATTTATATTTTATAACTATATCTATTATATCTATATTTTATACCTGTATCAATTATAAGTATTATATCTATATTTTATACCTATATCTATTATATGTATATTTTATACCTATATCTGTTATATCTATTATGTCTATATTTTATAACTATATGTATTATATCTATTATGTCTATGTTTTATACCTATATCTATTATATCTATTTTGTCTATATCTATTATACCTATTATGTCTATATTTTAAAACTGTATCTATTATATCTATTGTCTTTTTTTATACGACTATTATATCTTTTATGTCTATATTTTATAGCTTTATCTATTATATCTATTAGGTCTATATTTTATACCTCTATCTATTACATCTATTATGTTTATATTTTATACCTCTATCTACTATATCTATTATGTCTATATTTCATTCCTCTATTATATCCATTATATCTATTTTGTCTATATTTTATACCTCTATCTGTTATATCGATTATGTCTAAATTTTATACGTTATCTAGTATATCTTTCTTGTCTATATTTTATACCTATATCTATTATATCTATCATGTCTATAATTTATACCTCTATTATATCTATTATGTCTATAGTTTATACCTCTCTCTATTATATCTATTATATCAATTATGTCTATTTTTTATACCTCTATTCATTATATCTATTTTGTCTATATTTAATCACTATACATTATTTCTCTTATGTCTATATTTTACCCTATGTCTATCATGTCTATATTTTATACCTATATCCATTATGTATATTATGTCTATATTTTATACCTTTATCTATTATGTCTATATTTTATACCTATATCTATTATATCTTTTATGTCTATATTTTATACCAATATCTATTAGATCTATTATGTCTGTATATATTGTGTCTATTATTACTATCTGTTATACCTGTATCTATTATATCTATTGTATATATTTTAGAGCAATATCTATTATATCTATTTTGTCTATATTTTATACCTCTATCTATTATATCTCTTATGTCTATATTTTATACCTCAATCTATTATATATATTATGTCCATTATTTATACCTCTATCTATTACATATATTATGTTTATGTTTTATACCTCTATCTATTATATCTATTATGTCTACATTTTTTACCTCTATCTATTATATCTATATTTTTAACCATATCTATTATATGTATTATGTCTATATTTTATACCTATAACTATTATATCTGTGTACATCTATTCTATCTATTATGTCTATATTTTATACGTATATCTATATCTATTATGTATATATTTTATACCTATATCTATTATATCTCTTATATCTATATTTTATACCGATATCTATTATATCTATTATGTTTATATTGTTTACCTATATCTATTATATCTGTTATGTCTATATTTTATACCCATATCTATTATATCTATTATGTCTATATTTTATACCTATTTCTATTATATCTGTTATGTCTATATTTTATACCTATATCTATCATATCTATTATGTCTATATTTTATACCTATATATATCATATATATTATGTCTATATTTTATACGTATATCTATTATATCTATTATGTCTATATTTTATAGCTATATGTATTGTATCTATTATGTCTATGTTTTATACCTGTATCTTTTGTATGTAATTATGTCTATATTTCATACCGATATCTATTATATCTATTACGTCTATACTTTATACGTATATCTATTATGTCTATATTTTATACCTGTATCGATTATATTTATTATGTCTATATTTTATACCTTTATCTATTATATCTCTTATGTCTATATTTTTCACCTATATCTATTATATCCATTATGTTTATATTTTATGCCTATATCTCTTATGTCTATATTTTATAAATATATCGATTATATCTATTATGTTTTTATTTTATACCTATATCTATTATACCACTTATGTCTATATTTTATACCTATATCTCTTATATCTAGTATGTCTATATTTTATAACTATATCTATTATGTCTATATTTTATGCCAATATCTATTTTATCTATTATATCTATATTTTATATCTTTATATATTCTATCTATTATGTCTATATTTTATTCCTATATCTATTATATCTATTAAGTCTATATTTTATACCTATAACTATTATATCCACTATATCTATATTTTATACCTATATCTATTATATCTGCATTTGAAACCTATATCCATTATATCTATATCTATATTTTATACCTATATCTATTATATCTGTAGTTTATACCTATATCTATTATATCTATTATGTCTATATTTTATCCCTCTATGTATTATATTTTTTATGTCTATATATATTTTTTTATACTTTATGTTCTAGGGTACATGTGCATAACGTGCAGGTTTGTTACATATGTATGCTTATGCCATGTTGGTGTGCTGCACCCATCAACTCGTCAGCACCCATCAATTCATCATTTATATCATGTATAACTCCCCAATGCGATCCCTCCCTTCTCCGCCCTCCCCCCTCCACATAATAGGCCGCAGTGTGTGATGTTCCCCTTCCCGAGTCCAATTTTATATCTCTATCAAATTTATCTATTAGGTCTATATTTTATACCTCTATTATATCTATTACGCCTTTATTTTTTACCTATATCTATTATATCTATTATGTCTATATTTTATGTGTATATCCAATATGTCTATTATGTCTATATTTTATACCTATATATATTATATCTATTATGTCTATATTGTATACCTATATATTAAGAATATACTTTATACCTATATTGATTATATCTATTATGTCTTATTGAATACCTATATCTATTATGTCTATATTTTATATCTATATCTGTTATGTCTATATTTTATACCTGTATCTATTATGTCTATATTTAATACCTATATCCATTATATCTATTATGTCTATATTTCATACATATATCTATTATGTCTATATTGTATACCTATATCTATTATATCCATCAGATTTATATTTTATCATTGTATCAATTATATCTATATTTTACATGTATATCTATTATATCTATTATATGTATATTTTATACCTATATCTATTATATCTATTATGTCTGTATTTTATATCTATATCTATTATATCTATTATGTCTATATTTTATCCCTCTATCTATTATATCTATTATGTCTGTATTTTATAACTCTATAAATTATATCTATTATGTCTATATTTTATACCTATATCTATTATATCTATTATATCTATATTTTATACCTATATCTATTATAACAATATTTTATATCTATATACATTATATCTCTGTTTTTTACCTATATAAATTATATCTATTATATTTATATTTTTTATAATTATATTTATTATATCTACATTTTATATCGGTATCTATTATATCTATTGTGTCTATATTTTACACCTATATCTATTATATAAATTATGTCTATATTATACCTATATCTATTATGTGTATATTTTGTACATATATCTATTATATATTATGTCTATATTTTATACCTATATCTATTATAACTTTTATGTCTAAATATTACAACTACATCTATTATGTCTACATTTTATACCTATATCTATTATGCGTATACTTTATACCTATATATATTATATTTATTATGTCTATATTTTATACCTATATCTATTATATCTATTATGTCTCTCTGTTATAAATATATCTATTATATCTATTATGTCTATATTTGACACCTATTTCTATTATATCTATTATGTGTATATTTTATACCTATATCTATTATATCTATTATATCTATGTTTTATACCTTTATATATTTTAACTGTATTTTATACCGTTATCTATTATATCCATATTTTATACCTTTATCAATTATATCTATTATATTTATATTTTATAATTATATCTATTATATCTATATTTTATACCTATATCTATTATATCTATATTTTATACGTATATCTATTATATCTATTATATCGATAATTTATTCCTATATCTATTATATCAATTTTTATACCCCTATATATTATATCATTTATGTTTATATTTTATACCGATATCTATTATATCTATTCTGTCTATATTTTATACCTATGCCTATTACATTTATTTTGTCTATATTTTATACCTATATCTATAATATATATTTTGACTGTATTTCATACCTATATCTATTATATCTATTATGTCTGTATTTTATACCTATATCTATTATGTCTATTATGTCTATATTTTATACCCATATCTATTATATCTATTACATCTGTATTTCATATCTATCTCTATTATATCTATTATGTCTGTATTTTATACCTATATGTATTATGCCTATATTTTATACCTATATCTATTATATCTCTTATGTCTATATTTTATACCTATATCTATTATACCTATGATGTCTAAATATTATACCTACCTCTATTATGTCTTCATTTTTTACCTATAGCTATTATGTCTATACTTTATACCTATATATATTATATCTATTATGTCTATATTTTATACCTATATCTATTATACTATTATGTCTATCTGTTATAATATATCTATTATATCTATTATGTCTATATTTGACACCTATTTCTTTTATATCTATTATGTCTATATTTTACACCTATATCTATTTTATCTATTATATCTATGTTTTATACCTTTATATATTATAACTATATTTTATACCGTTATCTATTATATCTATATTTTATACCTTTATCTATTATATCTTTTATATTTATATGTTATAATTATATCTACTAAGTCTATATTTTATACCTATATCTATTATATCTATTGTGTCTGTTCTTTATACCTATATCTATTATGTCTATATTTTATATCTTTATATATTATATTTCTTATGTCTATATTTTATACCGATATCTATTATATCTATTATCTCTAGATTTTATGCTTATATCTATTATATCCACTATATCTATATTTTATACCTATATCTATTATATCTATATTTAATACCTATATCCATTGTATCTCTTTTGTCAATATTTTATATATATGTCTATCATACCTATTATGTCTATGTTTTATTCCTATATCTATTATATCTATTATATCTATATTTTATACCTATATCTATTATAACCATATTTTATACCTATATCCATTATATGTATATTTTTTACCTATATCTCTTATGCCTATTATATTTATATTTTATACCTACATCTATTATATCTATATTTTGTACCTGTATCTATTATATCTATTATGTCTATATATTATACCTATATCTATTATATCTATTATGTCTATATTTTATACATCTATCTATCATATCTATTATGTCTGTATTTTATACCTGTATCTATTATATCTATATTTTCTAATTATATCAATTATATCTATATTTTATACCTTTATCTATTATATCTATTATGTCTATATTTTGTACCTATATCTATTATATCTATTGTGTCTATTTTTTATACCTATATCTATCAAATTTATTATGTCTCTATTTTATACCTATATTTGTTATATCTAGTGTGTCTATATGTTATGCCTATATCTATTATATTTATTATGTCTATATTTTATACCTATATCTATTGTATGTATTGTGTCTATATTTTATACCTATATCTATTATATCTATTATGTCTAATCTTTATAACTATATCTGTTATGTCTATGTCTTATACCTGTAGCGATTATATGTATTATGTTTATATTTTATACATATATCTATTATATCTATCTTTTATACCTATATCCGTTATATCTATTGTATCTTTATTTTATGACTATATCAATTATATCTATATTTTATACGTATATCTATTATATCTATATTTTATATCTATATCTATTATATCTATATTTTATACCTTTATCTATTATATCTATTATGTCTACATTTTGAACCTATATCTATTATATCTATTATGTCTATATTTTATACCTGCAATTATTACATGTAAGATGTCTATATTTTATACCTATATCTATTATGTCTATAATTTATACCTATATCTATTATATCTATTATGTCTATATTTCATACCTACATCTATTATATCTATTATGTCTATATTTTATACCTATTTCTATTATGTCTATGTTTTATACCTGTATCTATTACATCTAATTTGTCTATATTTTATACCTATATCTATTATATCTATTATGTCTATATTTTATACCTATATCTATTATATCTATTATATCAATATTTTATACATATATCTATTATATCTATTATGTCTATATTTTATACCTATAACTATTTTGTCTATATTTATTACCTATATCTATTATATCTATTATGTCTATATTTTAAACCTATATATATTATATCTATTATGTCTGTATTTTATACCTGTATCTATTATATCTATTATGTCTATATTTTATCCCTCTATCGATAATATCTATTATGTCTATATTTTATACCTACATGTATTATATCTATTATGTCTTTATTTTATAGCTATATCTATTATACCTATTATGTCTATACTTTATAACTGTATCTATTACATCTATTATGTCAATATTTTATACCTCTATCTGTTCCATCTATTATGTCTACATTTTATACCTATATGTATTTTATCTATTATGTCTTTATTTTATACCTATATCTATTATATCTATTATGTCTATACTTTATAACTGTATCTATTATATCGAATGTGTCTATATTTTATACCTATATCTATTATGTCTATATTTTATAGCTATATCTATTATATCTATTATGTCTATATTTTATCCGTATATCTATTATGTCTATATTTTATACCAATATCTATTATATCTATTATGTCTATATTTTATACCGATATCCATTATATCTATTATGTCTGAATTGTATACCTATATCTATTTTATCTTTTATGACTATATTTGATACCTATATCTATTATATCTATTATGTGTATATTTTATACCAATATCTATTACATCTATTATGTCTATATTTTATAACTGTATTTATTATATCAATGATGTCTATATTTTATACCTATATCTATAATGTCTTTATTTTTACCTGGATCTATTATATCTATTATGTCTATATTTTATAGCAATATCTATTACGTCTATATTTTATACCTATATCTATTATGTCTATTATATTTATATTTTATAATTATATCTATTATATCTATATTTTATACCGATATCTATTATATCTATTAAATCTATAGCTGATAACTATATCTATTATATCTCTATTTTATACATATATCTATCATGTCTATTATATCGATATTTTATACCCATATCTATTATATCTATATTTTATACCCCTATCTATTATATCTTTTATGTATATATTTTATACCGATATCTATCTATTATGTCTATATTTTATACCTATGGCTATTACATCTATTTTGTCTATATTTTATACCTATATCTATTATATCTATTATGTCTATATTTTATACTTATATCTATTATGTCTATATTTTATACCTATATCTATTATATCTATTATGTCTATATTTTATATCTTTATCTATTACATCTATTATATCCATATTATATACCTATATCTATCATAACTATATTTTATACCTATATATATTATATCTATATTTTATACCTATATCTATTATATCTATTATGTCTAAATGTTATACCTATATGTATTTTTTATATATTTTATACTTATATCTATTATAATTATTATGTCTATATTTTATAACTATATATTATGTCTATATTCTGCACCTATATCTATTATATCCATTATGTCTATATTTTACAACTCTATATTATGTCTATATTTTATATCTTTATCCATTATATATATCATGTCTCTATTTTATAACTATATCTATTATGTCTATATTTTACACCAATATCTATTGAATCTATTCTGTGTATATTTTATACGTATATCTATTATATCTTTATGTCTATATTTTATACCTATATGAATTATATCTATATTTTATAACTATATGTATTATATCTATATTTTATTGCTATATATATAATATCCATTATGTCTACATTTTATACCTATATATATTGTATCTATTATGTCTGTATTACATACCTATATCTATTATACCTATTATGTCTATATTTTATACCTATAAATATTTTATCTATATTTTATACCTATATCTATTTTATCTGTTATATTTATATTTTTTAAATATATCTATTATATCTATATTTTATACCTATATCTATTATAACTATTACATCTATATTTGATACCTATCTTTATGATATCTATATTTTATACCTATATCTATCATATCTATTATATCTATATTTTACACGTATATCTATTTCATCTATATTTTATACCTATATCTATATCTATTATGCCTATATTTTATACGTATATCTATTGTATCTATTATGTCTATATCTTCTACCTATATCGATTGTATCTATTATGTCTATATTTCTTACCTATATCTATTATATCTTTTATGTCTATATTTTTTAAACATATCTATTATATCTATTATGTCTATATTTTATATCTATATGTATATCTATTATGTCTATATGTTATACGTATATCTATTATACCTTTTATGTCTAGATTTGATACCTATATCTCTTATATCTATTATGTCTACATGTTATACCTATATCTATTATATCTATTAAGTCTATATTTTATACTTATATATATTATATCTGTTATGTCTATATTTTATACCTATATCTATTATAACTATTATGTCTATATTTTATAACTATATATCTTATACCTATTATGTCTATATTTTATACCTATATCTATTATGTCTATATTTTATAACTCTATCTATTCTATTATGTGTATTTATTATACCTATATCTATTATGTGTATATTTTATACCTCTATCTATTCTATCAATTATGTCTATATTATATACCTATATCTATTATGTCTATATTTCATACCTATATCTATTATATCTATGATGTCTATATTTTATACCTCTATGTATTACATCATTTATGTCTATATTTTATACCTATGTCTATTATATCTATTATGTCTCAATTTCATACCTCTCTTATATCTATTATGTTCATATTTTATATCTATATCTATTATACCTACTATGTTTATGTTTCATATGTCTATCTATTATATCTATTATGTCTGTATTTTATACCTATGTCTATTATATCTATTATGTCTACATTTTATACCTATATCTGTTATATCTTCATTGTCTATATTTTATACCTATATCCATTATATCTATTATGTCTATACTTTATACCTATATCTATTATATCTATAATGTCTATATTTTATACCTATATCTATTATGTCTGTTATGTCTATATTTTATACCTATATCTATTATATCTATTATGTGTGTATTTATACCTAAATCAATTATATCTCTTATGTCTATACTGTGTACCTATATCTATTTTGCCTATATTTTGTATCTATATCTATTATATCGATTATATCTATATTTTATGCGTATATCTATTATATCTCTTATGTCTATACTGTGTACCTATATCTATTTTGTCTATATTTTATACCTATATCTATTATGCCTATATTTTATAGCTAAATCTATTTTATCAATTATGTCTATATTTTATACCTGTAATTATTATATCTCATATGTTTATATTTTATAGCTATATCTATTATGTCTACATTTTATATCTATATCTATCATATCTATTATGTCTATATTTTATATCTATATCTATTGTATCTATTATGTCTATATCTTAAACATATATCTATTGTATCTATGATGTCTATATTTCATTCGAATACCTATTATATCTGTTATGTCTATATTTCATATCTATATCTATTATATGTATTATGTCTATATTTTATACCTATATTTATTATATCTATTATGTCTACATTTTATACCGATATCTTTTATGTCTATTTTGTCTATATTTTATACCTATTTCAATTATGTCTGTATTTTATTCCTATATCTCTTATATCTGTTATGTCTGTATTTTATACCTATATCTATTGTATCTATTATGTGTATATTTTAAACCGATATCTGTTATGTTTATATTTTATACCTATATCTATTATATCTAGTATGTCTATATTTTATACGTATATCTCTTTTATCTATTATGTCTATATTTTATACATCTATATATTGTGTCTATTATGTGTATATTTTATACCTATATCTGTTATGTCTATATTTCATACCTATATTTTTATACCAGTTATGTCTATATTTTATAACTATATGTATTATATCTGTTATGTCTATATTTTATACCGATATCTGTTATGTCTATATTTTATACCTGTATCTATTATATCTCTTCTGTCTATATTTTATAACTATATCTATTATATCTATTATGTCTATATTTCATACCTATATCTATTATATCTACTCTGTCTATATTTTATACCTATATCTATTATATCTATTATGTCTATATTTTATACGTATATCTATTATGTCCATATTTTATACCTATGTATATTATACCTATTATGTCTATATTTTATATCTTTATCTATTATATGTATTTTGTCTATATTTTATACCAATATCTCTTATATCTACTATATCTGTATTTTTTACCTATATCTATTATATCTATTATATCAATGTTTTATACCTATATCTATTATGTCTATATTTTATACCTATATAATATCTATTATGTCTATTTTATACCTATATCTATTATATCCATTATGTCTGTGTTTTATACCTATATCTGTTATATCTACTATCTATATTTTACATCTATATCTATTATATCTGTTACTTCTATACTTTATACCCATCTCTATAATATCTATTATGTTAATATTTTATACCTATATCTATATCTATTAGATCTATATTTTATACCTATATCTATTATAACTATTATGTCTGTATTTTATACCTATATCTATTTTATCTATTATGTATATATTTTATACCTACATCTATTATATCTATTATGTCTATATTTTTTACCTATATCTATTATATATATTATGTCTATATTTTAAAACTATATCTATTATACCTCTCATGTCTATATTTTATACCTATATCTATTATATCTATTGTGTCTGTACTTTATACCTATATCTATTTTTTTTTTTTTTTTTTTTTTTTTATTATACTTTAAGTTCTAGGGTACATGTGCATAACGTGCAGGTTTGTTACATATGTATACCTATGCCATGTTGGTGTGCTGCACCCATCAACTCGTCAGCACCCATCAATTCATCATTTATATCATGTATAACTCCCCAATGCAATCCCTCCCTCCTCCCCCCTCCCCCCTCCCCATGATAGACCCCAGTGTGTGATGTTTCCCTTCCCGAGTCCAAGTGATCTCATTGTTCAGTTCCCACCTATGAGTGAGAACATGCGGTGTTTGGTTTTCTCTTCTTGTGATAGTTTGCTAAGAATGATGGTTTCCAGCTGCATCCATGTCCCTACAAAGGACGCAAACTCATCCTTTTTTATGGCTGCATCGTATTCCATGGTGTATATGTGCCACATTTTCTTAATCCAGTCTGTCACAGATGGACATTTGGGTTGATTCCAAGTCTTTGCTATTGTGAATAGTGCCGCAATAAACATACGTGTACATGTGTCTTTGTAGTAGACTAATTTATAATCCTTTGGGTATATACCCAGTAGTGGGATGGCTGGGTCATATGGTACATCTAGTTCTAGATCCTTGAGGAATTGCCATACTGTTTTCCATAATGGTTGAACTAGTTTACAATCCCACCAACAGTGTAAAAGTGTTCCTATTTCTCCACATCCTCTCCAACACCTGTTGTTTCCTGACTTCTTAATGATTGCCATTCTAACTGGTGTGAGATGGTATCTCATTGTGGTTTTGATTTGCATTTCTCTGATGGCCAGTGATGATGAGCATTTTTTCATGTGTCTGTTGGCTGTATGAATATCTTCTTTTGAGAAATGTCTGTTCAAATCCTTTCCCCACTTTTTGATGGGGTTGTTTGTTTTTTTCTCGTATATTTGTTTGAGTTCTTTGTAGATTCTGGATATTAGCCCTTTGTCAGATGAGTAGGTTGCAAAAATTTTCTCCCATTCTGTAGGTTGCCTGTTCACTCTGATGGTAGTTTCTTTTGCTGTGCAAAAGCTCTTTAGTTTAATTAGATCCCATTTGTCAATTTTGGCTTTTGCTGCCGTTGCTTTTGGTGTTTTAGACATGAAGTCCTTGCCCATGCCTATGTCCTGAATGGTACTACCTAGATTTTCTTCTAGGGTTTTTATGGTATTAGGTCTAACATTTAAGTCTCTAATCCATCTTGAATTAATCTTCGTATAAGGGGTAAGGAAAGGATCCAGTTTCAGCTTTCTACTTATGGCTAGCCAATTTTCCCAGCACCATTTATTAAATAGGGAATCATTTCCCCATTTCTTGTTTCTCTCAGGTTTGTCAAAGATCAGATGGCTGTAGATGTGCGGTATTATTTCTGAGGACTCTGTTCTGTTCCATTGGTCTATATCTCTGTTTTGGTACCAGTACCATGCTGTTTTGGTTACTGTAGCCTTGTAGTATAGTTTGAAGTCAGGTAGCGTGACGCCTCCAGCTTTGTCCTTTTGACTTAGGATTGTCTTGGCAATGCGGGCTCTTTTTTGGTTCCATATGAACTTTAAAGCAGTTTTTTCCAATTCTGTGAAGAAAGTCATTGGTAGCTTGATGGGGATGGCATTGAATCTATAAATAACCTTAGGGAGTATGGCCATTTTCACGATATTGATTCTTCCTATCCATGAGTATGGTATGTTCTTCCATTTGTTTGTGTCCTCTTTGATTTCACTGAGCAGTGGTTTGTAGTTCTCCTTGAAGAGGTCCTTTACATCCCTTGTAAGCTGGATTCCTAGGTATTTTATTCTCTTTGAAGCAATTGTGAATGGAAGTTCATTCCTGATTTGGCTCTCTGCTTGTCTGTTACTGGTGTATAAGAATGCTTGTGATTTTTGCACATTAATTTTGTATCCTGAGACTTTGCTGAAGTTGCTTATCAGCTTAAGGAGATTTTGGGCTGAGACGATGGGGTTTTCTAAATATACAATCATGTCATCTGCAAACAGGGACAATTTGACTTCTTCTTTTCCTAACTGGATACCCTTGATTTCTTTCTCTTGCCTGATTGCCCTAGCCAGAACTTCCAACACTATGTTGAATAGGAGTGGTGAGAGAGGGCATCCCTGTCTTGTGCCAGTTTTCAAAGGGAATTTTTCCAGTTTTTGCCCATTCAGTATGATATTAGCTGTGGGTTTGTCATAAATAGCTCTTATTATTTTGAGGTATGTTCCATCAATACCGAATTTATTGAGCGTTTTTAGCATGAAGGGCTGTTGAATTTTGTCAAAAGCCTTTTCTGCATCTATTGAGACAATCATGTGGTTCTTGTCTTTGGTTCTGTTTATATGCTGGATTACGTTTATTGATTTGCGAATGTTGAACCAGCCTTGCATCCCAGGGATGAAGCCCACTTGATCATGGTGGATAAGCTTTTTGATGTGCTGCTGAATCCGGTTTGCCAGTATTTTATTGAGGATTTTTGCATCAATGTTCATCAGGGATATTGGTCTAAAATTCTCTTTTTTTGTTGTGTCTCTGCCAGGCTTTGCTATCAGGATCATGTTGGCCTCATAAAATGAGTTAGGGAGGATTCCCTCTTTTTCTATTGATTGGAATAGTTTCAGAAGGAATGGTACCAGCTCCTCCTTGTACCTCTGGTAGAATTCAGCTGTGAATCCATCTGGTCCTGGACTTTTTTTGGTGGGTAGGCTATTAATTATTGCCTCAATTTCAGAGCCTGCTATTGGTCTATTCAGGGATTCAACTTCTTCCTGGTTTAGCCTTGGGAGAGTGTAAGTGTCCAGGAAATTATCCATTTCTTCTAGATTTTCTAGTTGATTTGCGTAGAGGCGTTTATAGTATTCTCTGATGGTAGTTTGTATTTCTGTGGGGTCAGTGGTGATATCCCCTTTATCATTTTTTATTGCATCTATTTGATTCCTCTCTCTTTTTTTCTTTATTAGCCTTGCTAGCGGTCTGTCAATTTTGTTGATCTTTTCAAAAAACCAACTCCTGGATTCATTGATTTTTTGGAGGGTTTTTTGTGTCTCTATCTCCTTCAGTTCTGCTCTGATCTTAGTTATTTCTTGCCTTCTGCTAGCTTTTGAATGTGATTGCTCTTGCCTCTCTAGTTCTTTTAATTGTGATGTTAGAGTGTCAATTTTAGATCTTTCCTGCTTTCTCTTGTGGGCATTTAGTGCTATAAATTTCCCTCTACACACTTACAAAGAGACTTAGACTCCCATACAATAATAATGGGAGACTTCAACACTCCGCTGTCAACATTAGACAGATCAACGAGACAGAAAGTTAACAAGGATATCCAGGAATTGAACTCATCTCTGCACCAAGCGGACCTAATAGACATCTATATGAACATCTATAGAACTCTCCACCCCAAATCAACAGAATATACATTCTTCTCAGCACCACATCGCACTTATTCCAAAATTGACCACATAATTGGAAGTAAAGTACTCCTCAGCAAATGTAAAAGAACAGAAATTATAACAAACTGTCTCTCAGACCACAGTGCAATCAAACTAGAACTCAGGACTAAGAAACTCAATCAAAACCGCTCAACTACATGGAAACTGAACAACCTGCTCCTGAATGACTACTGGGTACATAACGAAATGAAAGCGGAAATAAAGATGTTCTTTGAAACCAATGAGAACAAAGATACAACATACCAGAATCTCTGGGACACATTTAAAGCAGTGTGTAGAGGGAAATTTATAGCACTAAATGCCCACAAGAGAAAGCAGGAAAGATCTAAAATTGACACTCTAACATCACAATTAAAAGAACTAGAGAGGCAAGAGCAATCACATTCAAAAGCTAGCAGAAGGCAAGAAATAACTAAGATCAGAGCAGAACTGAAGGAGATAGAGACACAAAAAACCCTCCAAAAAATCAGTGAATCCAGGAGTTGGTTTTTTGAAAAGATCAACAAAATTGATATACCTATATCTATTATGTCTATATTTTATATCTTTATCTATAATATTTCTTATGTCTATATTTTATACCTATATCTATTATATCTATTATGTCTATATTTTATGCCTATATCTCTTATATCCACTATATCTATATTTTATACCTATATCTATTATATCTATATTTGATACCTATATCCATTATATCTATTATATCCATATTTCATACATATATATGTCATACCTATTATGTCTATATTTTATGCCTATATCTATTATATCTATATTTTATACCTATATCTATTATAACCATATTTTATACCTATATCCATTATATCTATAATTTTTACCTATATCTACTATATCTATTATATTTATATTTTATAATTATATCTATTATATCTATATTTTATATCTATATCTATTATATCTATTGTCTATATTTTATAGCTGTATCTATTGTATCTACTTTTTTACATATATATCTATAACTATTATATCAATATTTTATAACTATATCTATTATATCTATATTTTGTACCTGTATCTATTATATCTATTATGTCTGTATTTTATACCTATATCGATTATATCTATTATGTCTATATTTTATGCCTATATCTATCATATCTATTATGTCTATATTTTATGCCTATATATATCATATCTATTATGTCTATATTTTATACCTATATCTATAATATCTATTATGTATATATTTTATAATATATCTATTGTATCTATTAGGTCTATATTTTATACCTATATCTTTTGTATGTATTATGTCTATATTTTATGCCGATATTTATTATATCTATTATGTCTATACTTTATACCTATATCTATTATGTCTATATTTTATAACAATATCTATTATTTCTATTATGTCTATATTTTATATCTTTATCTTTTATATCTATTATACTTATTTCAATTATGTCTACATTTTATTTCTATATCAGTTATATCTATTATGTCTATATTTTATACCTATATCTATTACATCTATTATGTCTATATTTTATACCTGTATCGATAATATTTATTATGTCTATATTTCATACCTATATCTATTATATCTCTTATGTCTATATTTTTTACCTATATTATATCTTTTATGTTTATATTTTATACCTATATCTATGATGTCTATATATTATACCTATATCCATTATATCTATTATGTCTATATTTTATATCTTTATCTTTTATATCTATTATGTCTACATTTTATTCCTATATCTATTATATCTATTATGTCTATATTTTATACCTATATCTATTATATCCACTATATCTATATTTTATACCTATATCTGTTGTATCTATATTTGATATCTATATCCATTATATCTATATTTTATACCTATATCTATTATATCAATTATGTCTATCTTTTATAACTATATCTGTTATATCTATTATATCAATATATTATACCGACATCTATTACAACTATATTTTATACCTATATCTATTATATCGATATTTTATACCTATATCTATTATATCTATTTATATTTTATAATTTTATCTATTATATCTATATTTTATACCTATATCTATTATATCTATTATGTATATATTTCATACCTATATCTATTATGTCTATATTGTATACCAATATCTATTATATCTATTATGTCTATATTTTATAACTTTATCTATTTTATCTAACATGACTATATTTTATACCTATATCTATTATATCTATTATGTCTATATTTTATAGTTATATCTATTATATCCACTATAGCTATATTTTATACCTATATCTGTTATATGTATACTTTATACCTGTATCTATTATATCTATTATGTCTATGTTTTATACCTATATCTATTATATCTCTTACGTCTATATTTTATACCTATTTCTATTATATCTATTATGTCTATATTTTTTACCTATATCTATCATATCCATTATGTCTATATGTTATACCAATATATATCATATCTATTATGTCTATATTTTATACCTATATCTATTATATCTATTATGTCTATATAGTATAACTATATATTATGTCTATATTTTATATCTATATCCATTATATATATTATGTCTTTACTTTATATCTGTATCTATTATGTCTATATATTACACCTATATCTATCATGTCTATTATGTCTATATTTTATACCTATATCTATTATATCTATTATGTCTGTATTTCATAACTATATCTATTATATCTATTATGTCTATATTTTATACCCACATCTAATATATCTATTTTGTTTATATTTTATAACTATATCTATAATATCTATTACGTCTAAATTTTATAACTATATCTACTATATCTTTTATATCTCTATTTTATACCTATATCCATTTTGTCTATATTTTATACCTTTATCTATAATATCTATTATGTGTATATTTTATAACTATATTTATTATATCTTTTATGTCTATATTTTATACCCCTATCTATTATATTTATTATGTCTAAATATTATACCTATATCTATTATGTCTATATTTTATACCTATATCTATTATAACTATTATGTTTATATTTTATAACTATATATTATGTGTATATTTTACACCTATATCTATTATATCTATTATGTCTACATTTTATACCTATATCTATTATATCCACTATATCTGTATTTTATAGCTATATCTATTATATCTATGTTTGATAGCTACATCCATTATATCTATTATATCTATATTTTATACATATTTTTATCATATCTATTATGTCTATATTTTATGCCTATATCTATTATATCTATTGTATCTATGTTTTATACTTGTATCTATTATAACCATATTTTATACCTTTATCCATTATATCTATTATTTTTACCTATATCTATTATATCTATTAGTCTGTGTTTTATACCTTTATCTATTATATCTAATATGTCTATATTTTAGACCCATATCTATTATATCTGTTATATTTCTATTTTATGCCTATATCTATAATACCTATTAGGTCTATATTTTATAACTATATCTATTATATCTATTATGTCTATATTTTATACCAATATCTATTATGTCTATATTTTATAGCTATATCTATTACATCTATTATGTCTACGTTTTATACCTTATCTATAATATATAATATTTCTATATTTTATACCTATATCTATTATATCTATTATGTCTAAATATTGTACCTGTATCTGTTATGTCTATATTTTATACCTATATCTATTATAACTATTATGTCTATATTTTATAACTGTATCTGTTATAGCTATTATGTCTATATTTTATACCTATATCTATTATATCTATTATATCTATATTTTATACCTATATCTATTTTAACCATATTTTATACCTATATACATTATATCTATGTTTTTTACCTATATGAATTATATCTATTATATTTATATTTTTTATAATTATATCTATTATATCTATATTTTATACCTCTATTATATCTATATTTTCTTCCTATATCTATTTTATCTATTATGTCTATATTTTATACCTATATATATTATATCTATTATGTCTATATTATATACCTATATCTATTATATCTTTTATGTCTATATTTTATGACTACAACTATTTTATCTGTATTTATACCTATATCTATTGTATCTGTTATATTTATATTTTATAACTCTATTTATTATATCTATATTTTATACATATATATATTAAAACACTTATATCTATATTTTATACCTATATTGATTATATCTATATTTTATACCTATATCTGTTATATCTATTTTGTGTATATTTTATACCTATATCTATTATATCTATTATGTCTATATTTTATACGTATATCAACTATACCTATTATGTCTAGATTTTATATCTATATGTATTATATCCATTATGTCTAGAATTTATACCTATATCTATTATATCTATTATGTCTATATTTTATACCTATATCTATTATACCTATTATGTCTATATTTTATACCTATGACTCTTATATCTATTATATCTATATTTTATACCTACATCTATTATAACTATATTTTATACCAACATCTATTATATCTATATTTTATACCTATATCTATTATATCTATTATGTCTAATTATTATACCTATATGTATTATGTCTATATTTTATACTTATATCTATTATAACAATTATGTCTATATTTTATATCTATATCTATTATGTCTATATTTTACACCTATATCTATTATATCTATTCTGTGTATATTTTATACGTATATCTATTATATCTTTATGTCTATATTTTATACCAATATCTATTATGTCTATATTTTATACCTATATCTATTATATCTATTATGTCTGCCTTTTATACCTATATGTATTATATCTATTATGTCTAAATATTATACCTATATCTATTATGTCTATATTTTATATCTTTATCTATTATATCCATTATATTTATATTTCATACTATATCTATTATATCTATATTTTATACCTTTATCTATTATATACATATTTTATACCTATATCTTTTATATCTACATTTTTTTTTTTTTTTTTTTTTTTTTTTTTTTTTAACCTTTTTTTTTTTATTATACTTTAAGTTCTAGGGTACATGTGCATAACGTGCAGGTTTGTTACATATGTATACTTATGCCATGTTGGGGTGCTGCACCCATCAACTCGTCAGCACCCATCAATTCATCATTTATATCATGTATAACTCCCCAATGCAATCCCTCCCTCCTCCCCCCTCCCCCCTCCCCATGATAGACCCCAGTGTGTGATGTTCCCCTTCCCGAGTCCAAGTGATCTCATTGTTCAGTTCCCACCTATGAGTGAGAACATGCGGTGTTTGGTTTTCTCTTCTTGTGATAGTTTGCTAAGAATGATGGTTTCCAGCTGCATCCATGTCCCTACAAAGGACGCAAACTCATCCTTTTTTATGGCTGCATAGTATTCCATGGTGTATATGTGCCACATTTTCTTAATCCAGTCTGTCACAGATGGACATTTGGGTTGATTCCAAGTCTTTGCTATTGTGAATAGTGCCGCAATAAACATACGTGTACATGTGTCTTTGTAGTAGACTAATTTATAATCCTTTGGGTATATACCCAGTAGTGGGATGGCTGGGTCATATGGTACATCTAGTTCTAGATCCTTGAGGAATTGCCATACTCTTTTCCATAATGGTTGAACTAGTTTACAATCCCACCAACAGTGTAAAAGTGTTCCTATTTCTCCACATCCTCTCCAACACCTGTTGTTTCCTGACTTCTTAATGATTGCCATTCTAACTGGTGTGAGATGGTATCTCATTGTGGTTTTGATTTGCATTTCTCTGATGGCCAGTGATGATGAGCATTTTTTCATGTGTCTGTTGGCTGTATGAATATCTTCTTTTGAGAAATGTCTGTTCATATCCTTTCCCCACTTTTTGATGGGGTTGTTTGTTTTTTTCTCGTATATTTGTTTGAGTTCTTTGTAGATTCTGGATATTAGCCCTTTGTCAGATGAGTAGGTTGCAAAAATTTTCTCCCATTCTGTAGGTTGCCTGTTCACTCTGATGGTAGTTTCTTTTGCTGTGCAAAAGCTCTTTAGTTTAATTAGATCCCATTTGTCAATTTTTGCTTTTGCTGCCGTTGCTTTTGGTGTTTTAGACATGAAGTCCTTGCCCATGCCTATGTCCTGAATGGTACTACCTAGATTTTCTTCTAGGGTTTTTATGGTATTAGGTCTAACATTTAAGTCTCTAATCCATCTTGAATTAATCTTCGTATAAGGGGTAAGGAAAGGATCCAGTTTCAGCTTTCTACTTATGGCTAGCCAATTTTCCCAGCACCATTTATTAAATAGGGAATCCTTTCCCCATTTCTTGTTTCTCTCAGGTTTGTCAAAGATCAGATGGCTGTAGATGTGCGGTATTATTTCTGAGGACTCTGTTCTGTTCCATTGGTCTATAGCTCTGTTTTGGTACCAGTACCATGCTGTTTTGGTTACTGTAGCCTTGTAGTATAGTTTGAAGTCAGGTAGCGTGACGCCTCCAGCTTTGTCCTTTTGACTTAGGATTGTCTTGGCAATGCGGGCTCTTTTTTGGTTCCATATGAACTTTAAAGCAGTTTTTTCCAATTCTGTGAAGAAACTCATTGGTAGCTTGATGGGGATGGCATTGAATCTATAAATAACCTTGGGGAGTATGGCCATTTTCACGATATTGATTCTTCCTATCCATGAGCATGGTATGTTCTTCCATTTGTTTGTGTCCTCTTTGATTTCACTGAGCAGTGGTTTGTAGTTCTCCTTGAAGAGGTCCTTTACATCCCTTGTAAGCTGGATTCCTAGGTATTTGATTCTCTTTGAAGCAATTGTGAATGGAAGTTCATTCCTGATTTGGCTCTCTGCTTGTCTGTTGCTGGTGTATAAGAATGCTTGTGACTTTTGCACATTAATTTTGTATCCTGAGACTTTGCTGAAGTTGCTTATCAGCTTAAGGAGATTTTGGGCTGAGACGATGGGGTTTTCTAAATATACAATCATGTCATCTGCAAACAGGGACAATTTGACTTCTTCTTTTCCTAACTGGATACCCTTGATTTCTTTCTCTTGCCTGATTGCCCTAGCCAGAACTTCCAACACTATGTTGAATAGGAGTGGTGAGAGAGGGCATCCCTGTCTTGTGCCAGTTTTCAAAGGGAATTTTTCCAGTTTTTGCCCATTCAGTATGATATTAGCTGTGGGTTTGTCATAAATAGCTCTTATTATTTTGAGGTACGTTCCATCAATACCGAATTTATTGAGCGTTTTTAGCATGAAGGGCTGTTGAATTTTGTCAAAAGCCTTTTCTGCATCTATTGAGACAATCATGTGGTTCTTGTCTTTGGTTCTGTTTATATGCTGGATTACGTTTATTGATTTGCGAATGTTGAACCAGCCTTGCATCCCAGGGATGAAGCCCACTTGATCATGGTGGATAAGCTTTTTGATGTGCTGCTGAATCCGGTTTGCCAGTATTTTATTGAGGATTTTTGCATCAATGTTCATCAGGGATATTGGTCTAAAATTCTCTTTTTTTGTTGTGTCTCTGCCAGGCTTTGGTATCAGGATGATGTTGGCCTCATAAAATGAGTTAGGGAGGATTCCCTCTTTTTCTATTGATTGGAATAGTTTCAGAAGGAATGGTACCAGCTCCTCCTTGTACCTCTGGTAGAATTCAGCTGTGAATCCATCTGGTCCTGGACTTTTTTTGGTGGGTAGGCTATTAATTGTTGCCTCAATTTCAGAGCCTGCTATTGGTCTATTCAGGGATTCAACTTCTTCCTGGTTTAGCCTTGGGAGAGTGTAAGTGTCCAGGAAATTATCCATTTCTTCTAGATTTTCTAGTTGATTTGCGTAGAGGCGTTTATAGTATTCTCTGATGGTAGTTTGTATTTCTGTGGGGTCAGTGGTGATATCCCCTTTATCATTTTTTATTGCATCTATTTGATTCCTCTCTCTTTTTTTCTTTATTAGCCTTGCTAGCGGTCTGTCAATTTTGTTGATCTTTTCAAAAAACCAACTCCTGGATTCATTGATTTTTTGGAGGGTTTTTTGTGTCTCTATCTCCTTCAGTTCTGCTCTGATCTTAGTTATTTCTTGCCTTCTGCTAGCTTTTGAATGTGATTGCTCTTGCCTCTCTAGTTCTTTTAATTGTGATGTTAGAGTGTCAATTTTAGATCTTTCCTGCTTTCTCTTGTGGGCATTTAGTGCTATAAATTTCCCTCTACACACTGCTTTAAATGTGTCCCAGAGATTCTGGTATGTTGTATCTTTGTTCTCATTGGTTTCAAAGAACATCTTTATTTCCGCTTTCATTTCGTTATGTACCCAGTAGTCATTCAGGAGCAGGTTGTTCAGTTTCCATGTAGTTGAGCGGTTTTGATTGAGTTTCTTAGTCCTGAGTTCTAGTTTGATTGCACTGTGGTCTGAGAGACAGTTTGTTATAATTTCTGTTCTTTTACATTTGCTGAGGAGTGCTTTACTTCCAATTATGTGGTCAATTTTGGAATAAGTGCGATGTGGTGCTGAGAAGAATGTATATTCTGTTGATTTGGGGTGGAGAGTTCTATAGATGTCTATTAGGTCCGCTTGGTGCAGAGATGAGTTCAATTCCTGGATATCCTTGTTAACTTTCTGTCTCGTTGATCTGTCTAATGTTGACAGCGGAGTGTTGAAGTCCCCCATTATTATTGTATGGGAGTCTAAGTCTCTTTGTAAGTCTCTAAGGACTTGCTTTATGAATCTGGGTGCTCCTGTATTGGGTGCATATATATTTAGGAGAGTTAGCTCTTCCTGTTGAATTGATCCCTTTACCATTATGTAATGGCCTTCTTTGTCTCTTTTGATCTTTGATGGTTTAAAGTCTGTTTTATCAGAGACTAGGATTGCAACCCCTGCTTTTTTTTGTTCTCCATTTGCTTGGTAGATCTTCCTCCATCCCTTTATTTTGAGCCTATGTATGTCTCTGCATGTGAGATGGGTCTCCTGAATACAGCAGACTGATGGGTCTTGACTCTTAATCCAGTTTGCCAGTCTGTGTCTTTTCATTGGAGCATTTAGTCCATTAACATTTAAGGTTAATATTGTTATGTGTGAACTTGATCCTGCCATTATGATATTAACTGGTTATTTTGCTCGTTAGTTGATGCAGTTTCTTCCTAGCCTCGATGGTCTTTACATTTTGCCAAGTTTTTGCGATGGCTGGTACCGGTTGTTCCTTTCCATGTTTAGGGCTTCCTTCAGGGTCTCTTGTAAGGCAGGCCTGGTGGTGACAAAATCTCTAAGCATTTGCTTATCTGTAAAGGATTTTATTTCTCCTTCACTTATGAAACTTAGTTTGGCTGGATATGAAATTCTGGGTTTAAAATTCTTTTCTTTAAGAACGTTGAATATTGGCCCCCACTCTCTTCTGGCTTGTAGAGTTTCTGCCGAGAGATCTGCTGTTAGTCTGATGGGCTTCCCTTTGTGGGTGACCCGACCTTTCTCTCTGGCTGCCCTTAAGATTTTTTCCTTCATTTCAACTTTGGTGAATCTGGCAATTATGTGTCTTGGAGTTGCTCTTCTGGAGGAGTATCTTTGTGGCGTTCTCTGTATTTCCTGAATTTGAATGTTGGCCTGCCCTACTAGGTTGGGGAAGTTCTCCTGGATGATATCCTGAAGAGTGTTTTCCAACTTGGTTCCATTTTCCCCCTCACTTTCAGGCACCCCAATCAGACGTAGATTTGGTCTTTTTACGTAATCCCATACTTCTTGCAGGCTTTGCTCATTTCTTTTTCTTCTTTTTTCTTTTGGTTTCTCTTCTCGCTTCATTTCATTCATTTGATCTTCAATCGCTGATACTCTTTCTTCCAGTTGATCGAGTCGGTTACTGAAGCTTGTGCATTTGTCACGTATTTCTCGTGTCATGGTTTTCATCTCTGTCATTTCGTTTATGATCTTCTCTGCATTAATGAGTCTAGCTGTCAATTCTTCCACTCTTTTTTCAAGATTTTTAGTTTCTTTGCGCTGGGTACGTAATTCCTCCTTTAGCTCTGAGAAGTTTGATGGACTGAAGCCTTCTTCTCTCCTCTCGTCCAAGTCATTCTCTGACCAGCTTTGATCCGTTGCTGGTGATGGGCTGCGCTCCTTTGCAGGGGGAGATGCGCTCTTATTTTTTGAATTTCCAGCTTTTCTGCCCTGCTTCTTCCCCATCTTTGTGGTTTTATCTGTCTCTGGTCTTTGATGGTGGTGACGTACTGATGGGGTTTTGGTATAGGTGTCCTTCCTGTTTGATAGTTTTCCTTCTGACAGTCAGAAGGACTCTCTGTTGGTCTGTTGGAGATTGCTTGAGGTCCACTCCAGACCCTGTTTGCCTGGGTATCAGCAGCAGAGGTTGCCGAAGATAGAATATTGCTGAACAGCGAGTGTACCTGTCTGATTCTTCCTTTGGAAGTGTCCTCTCAGGGGTGTACTCCACTCTGTGAGGTGTGGGGTGTCAGACTGCCCCTAGTGGGGGATTTCTCCCAGCTAGGCTACTCAGGGGTCAGAGACACACCTGAGCAGGCAGTCTGTCCGTTCTCAGATCTCAACCTCCGCGTTGGGAGATCCGCGGCTCTCCCCAAAGCTGTCAGACAGAGTCGTTCGCGTCTGCACCGGCTCCCGCTACTTCCCCTGTTGGTCTTCAGCTGTGCGCTGTCCCCAGAGGTGGAGACTACAGAGACAGGCAGGCTTCCTTGAGCTGCTGTGAGCTCCACCCAGTTCGAGCTTCCCAGCGGCTTTGTTTACCTACTTAAGCCTCAGCAATGGCGGGCGCCCCTCCCCCAGCCTCGCTGCTGCCTTGCGGATAGATCGCGGCAGACTGCTGTGTTAGCAGTGAGGGAGGCTTCGTGGGCGTGGGACCCTCCCGGCCAGGTGTGGGATATATTCTCCTGGAATGCCTGTATGCTTACAGCGCAGTATTGGGGTGGGAGTTACCCGATTTTCCAGGTGTTGTGTGTCTCAGTTCCCCTGGCTAGGAAAACGGATCCCCTTCCCCCTTGCGCTTCCAGGTGAGGCGATGCCTCGCCCTGCTTCAGCTCTCGCTGGTCAGGCTGCAGCAGCTGACCAGCACCGATTGTCCGGCACTCCCTAGTGAGATGACCCCAGTACCTCAGTTGAAAATGCAGAAATCACCGGTCTTCTGTGTCGCTCGCGCTGGGAGTTGGAGACTGGAGTTGTTCCTATTCGGCCATCTTGCTCCGCCCCCCCTATATCTACATTTTATACCCCTATCTATTATATCTTTTATGTCTACATTTTATACCGATATCTATTATATCTATTATGTCTATATTTTATACCTATGTCCATTACATCTATTTTGTCTATATTTTATACACATATGTATAATATCGGTTATGTCTGTATTTCATACCTATATGTATTATATCTATTATGTCTATATATTATACCTATATCTATTATGTCTATATTTTATACCTATATCTATTATATCTATTATGGCTATATTTTATACCTATATCTATTATATCTATTACGTCTATATTTCATCGCTATATCTATTATAACTGTTATGTCTATATTTTGTAGGTATATCTATTATGTCTGTATTTTATACCTATATTTATTATGTCTGTATTTTATACCTATATTTATTTAGTCTTTATTTTATACCTATATCTATTATATCTATTATGTCTATATTTTGCATCTCTATCTATTATATCTGTTATGTCTATATTTTATACCTATATCTATTACGTCTGTATTTTATACCTATATGTATTATATCTATGATATCTATATTTTATAACTGTCTATTATATCTATTATGTCTATATTGTATACCTATATATATTATATCTATTATGTCTATATTTAATATCTATATCTACTATATCGATTATGTCTATATTTTATAACTATATCTATTATATCAATTATATCTATATTTTACACCTATATCTATTATAACTATATTTTATATCTATACGTATTGTTTCTCTATTTACTACCTATATCTATTATATCTATAATATTAATATTTCATAATTATATCTATTATATCTATATTTTATTACTCTATATATTATATCTCTTAAATCTATATTTTATACGTATATCTATTATATCTATATTTTATACGTATATCTATTATATCTATTAAATCTATATTTTGTACCTATATCTATTATATCTATATTTCATATCTCTATCTCTTATATCTAATATGTCCATATTTTATACCTATATCAATTATATCCATATTTTATACCTATATGTATTATATTTATATTTTATTCCTGTATATATTATATCTATTATGTTTATATTTTATACCTATATATATTATATCTCTTATGTCTATATTATAAACCTATACCTATTATACCTATTATGTCTATATTTTATACCTATAACTCTTTTATCTATATTTTATACCTCTATCTATTGTGTCTGTTATATTTGTATTTTGTAACTATATCTATTATATCTATATTTTATGCCTATATCTATTATAAATATTATATCTATATTTTATACCTATATTTATTATATGTATATTTTATACCTATATCTATTATATCTATATTTTACACGTATATCTATTTTATCTATACTTTATACCTATATTTATTATTCTATTATGTCTATATTTTATACGTATATCTATTATATCTATTATGTCTACATCTTATACCTATATCGATTATATCTATTATGTCTCCATTTTATTAATATATCTATTATATTTATTATGTCTATATTTAATACCTAAATGTATTATATCTACTGTGTCTATATTTTATGTCTCCATCTATTATAACTATTATGTCTATATTTTATATCTATATCTATTATATCAATTATGACTAAATTTTATACCTATATAATATGTCTATATTTTACACCTATATCTACTATATCTATTTTGTTTATATTTAATACCTATATCTATTATATCTATATTTTACTCCTATATCTATTATATCTATTATATCTATATATTTATCTATATCTATTATATCTACATTTTATACCTATATCCATTATATCTATTATATCTATATTTTATACTTGTATCTATCATATCTTTTATATCTATATTTTATACCTATATCTATTGTATCTGTATTTTACGCCTAAATCTATTATTTCTATTATGTCTCTATTTTATACCTGTATTTATTGTACCTTTATCTATTATATCTACTATGTCTGTACTTTACTCCTATATCTATTATGTCTATATTTTATACCTATATCTATTATATCTATTATGTCTGTATTTTATACCTATGTCTGTTATATCTACTCTGTCTATATTTTATACCCATGTCTATTATATCTATTATGTCTACATTTTATACCTGAATCTATTATATATATTATATCTATATTGTGTACCTATATCTATTTTGGCTATATTTTATACCTATATCTATTATATCTATTATGTCTATTTTATACCTATGTCTATTATGTCTATATTTTATACCTATATCGATTATATCTGTTATGTCTATATTTTATACCTCTATCTATTATATCTACTATGTTTGTATTTTCGACGTGTATCTATTATATCTATTATGTCTATATTTTATACCTGTATCTATTTTACCTATTGTGTCTATATTTTATACCTATATCTATTATGTCTATATTTAATACCAATATCTATTATATCTATTATGTCTATATTTTATACCTATAACTATTATGTCTACATTTTATACCTATATGTATTAGAAAAATTATGTCTATATTTTAGAACTATATATGTTATATCTATTATGTGTATATTTTATACCTATATCAATTATGACTCTATTTTATACCTCTCTCTATTATATGTATTATGTCTAATTTTATACCTATATCTATTATATCTATCAGGTCTATATTTCATACCTGTATCTACTATATCTATTATGTCTATATTATATACCTGTAGCTATTATGTCTACATTTTATACCTATATCTATTATATCTATTATGTCTATTTTTTATACCTGTATCTATCTATTATGTCTATATTTTATACCTATATCTATTATATCTTTTATGACTAAATTTAATACCTATATCTATGATGTCTATATTTTGCACCTATATCTATTACATCTCTTATATCTGTATTTTATACCTATATTATATCTATATTTTATACATATATCTATTATATCTGTATTTTATATCTATATCTGTTATATCTATATTTTATACCTATATCTATTATATATATTATATCTAAATTTTATTCCTATATCTTTAATATCTATTACATCTATATTTTATACCTATATTTATTATATCTCTATTTTATACCTATGTCTATTATATCTGTTATGGCTATATTTTATACCTGTATTTATTGTATCTATTATGTCTATATTTTATGCCTATATATATTATATCTATTATGTCTATATGTTATACCTATATCTCTTATATCTATTATGTATATATTTTATACCAACATCTATTATATCTATTATGTCTCTATTTTTTACCTATATTTGTTATATATATTATGTCTGTATTTCATACCCATATGTATTATGTCTATATTTTGTTCCTACGTCTATTATGTCCATATTTTATACCTATATCTATTATATCTATTATGTCTATGTTTTATACCTGTATCTATTATATCTATTTTTTATACATATATATCTATTATATCTATTATATCTATATTTCATACCTATATCTATTATATCTATATTTTGCACCTCTATCTTTCGTACCTATTATGTCTATATTTTATGAATATATGTATTATATCTATTATGTCTATATTTTATATCTATATCTATCATATCTATTATATCTATATTTTATACCTATATATATCATATCTATTATGCCTATATTTTATACCTATATCTGTTATATCTATTATGCCTATATTTTATGCCTATATCTATTGTATCTATTATGTCTATATTTTATACCTATATCTTTTGTATGTATTATGTCTATATTTTATCCAGATATCTATTATATCTACTATGTCTCTACTTTATAAGGATATCTATTATGTCTGTATTTTATACCTGTATCGATTATATTTATTATGTCTATATTTTATATCTATATCTATTATATCTCTTATGTCTATATTTTTTACCTATATCTATTATATCTATTATGTTTATATTTTATACCTGTATCTCTTATGTTTATATTTTATACCTATATCGATTATATCTGTTATGTCTGTATTTTATACCTATATCTCTTATACCTCTTATGTCTATATTTTATACCTATATCTATTATATCTATTATGTCTATATTTTATACCTATATTATGTCTGTATTTTATTCCAATATCTGTTATATCTATTATGACTTTATTTTATATCTTTATTTATTATATTTCTTAGGTCTATATTTTATTCCTATACCTATTATATCTATTATGTCCATGTTTTATACCTATATCTATTATATCCACTATATCTATATTTTATAACTTTATCTATTATATCTATTATGTCTATAATTTATAGCTATATCTATTATATCTATTATATCTATATTTTATACCTACAACTATTATAACTATATTTTATACCTATGTCTGTTTTATCTATATTTTATACCTATATCTATTATATCTCTTATATTTATGTTTTATAATTATATCTATTATATCTATATTTTATACATATATGTATTATATCTATTGTGTATATTTTATACCTGTATCTATTATATCTATTTTTTATACGTACATCTATTATATATATTATATCTATATTTTATACCTATATCTATTATATTTATATTTTATACCTGTATCTACTCTATGTATTATGTCTATGTTTTATACTTATATCTAATATCTATTATTTCTATAATTTATACCTATATCTATTATATCTTTTATGTCTATATTTTATACCTATATCTATCATATATATTATGTCTATATTTCATACCTATATATATCATATCTATTCTGTCTATATTTTACACTAATATCTATTATATCTATTATGTCTGTATTTTATACATATATCTTATATATCTATTATGTCTATATTTTATACCCATATCTATTATATCTATTATGCTTATATTTTATACCTGTATATTTAATATCTATGACATCTATATTTTATAACTATATCTAGTATATCTATTATGTCTATATTTTATTCCTATATCTATTATGTCTATATTTTATACCTATATCTATTAGATCTATTTTGTCTATGTTTTATACCTATATCTACTATATTTATTATGTCTATATTTTATACCTATATCTATTATGTCTATATTTTATACCTATATCTATTAGATCTATTTTGTCTATGTTTTATATCTATATCTACTATATTTATTATGTCTATATTTTATACCTATATCTATTGTAACTATTATGTCTATATTTTATAACTATATCTGATATAGCTGTTATGTCTATATTTTATACCTATATCTATTATATCTATTATATCTATATTTTATACCTATATATATTATAATCATATTTTATGCCTATATACATTACATCTATGTTTTTACCTATATCACTTATATCTATTATATTTATATTTTTTATAATTATATGTATTATATCTATATTTTATACCTATGTCTATTATATCTATTGTCTATATTTTATACCTGTATCTACTATATCTGTTATGTCTATGTTTTATACTGATATCTTTTATATCTATTATATCTATATTTTGTACCTATATCTCTTATATCTTTTATGTCTATATTTTATACCCATATCTATCATATATATTATGTCTATATTTCATACCTATATATATCATATCTATTTTGTCTATATTTTACTCTTATATGTATTATATCTATTATGTCTATATTTTATACCTATATCAATTGTATCTATTATGTCTATGTTTTACACCTATATCTTTTATATCTATTATGTCTATATTTTCTACATCTATCTATATTATATATTATATATTATATAATATATATAATATATATATATATTATATATTATATATATCTATCTATATTATCTACATCTACCTATAACAATTATATCTATTTTGTCTATATTTTATACCTATACCTATTATGTCTATTATGTCTATATTTTATACCTATATCTCTTATATCTATTAAGTCTATTTTTTATAACTATATCTATTATATCCCTTATAACTATATTTTATACCTTTATCTATTATATCTATATTTTGTACCTATATGTATTATATCTATTCTATCTATATTTTATACCTATATCTGTTATATCTATTATATCTATATTTTATACCTTCATCTATTATATCTATATTTTATAACTATATCTATTTAATCTATTATATCTATATTTCCTACCTATATCTATATATATATATATGTTTTATACCTATATTTATTATATATATTATATCTATATTTTATTCCTATATCTATTATATCTATTCTATCTATATTCGATGTCTATATCTGTTATGTCTATATTTCATACATATATCGATTGTATCTATTATGTCTATATTTTTTCTTATATATATTATGTCTATATTTTATACCTATATCTATTACATGTATTGTGTCTATATTTTATTCGTATATCTATTATAACTATTGTATCTATATTTTATAAATATATCTATTATAATTATCATATCCTTATTTTATAAGTATAACTATTATGTCAATATTGTATACCTATATATATTATACCTATTATGTCTGTAATTTATACCTATGTCTATTATGTCTATATTTTCTACCTATATCTCTTATATCTATTATGTCTATATTTTATACCTATATCTATTATGACTATATTTTAAAACTTTATCGTTTATATCTATTATGTCCATATTTTAGACCTATACCTATTATGTCTATTATGTCTATATTCTGTACTTATATCTGTTATATCAACTACGTCTATATTTTATACCTATATCTATTATGTCCATATTTTATACCTTTATCTATAACTATTACGTCTATATTTTATGACTATATCTTTTATATCTATTTTGTTCATATTTTATAACTATATCTATTATGTCTCTATTTCATACCTCTATCTATGATATCTTTTATGTCCATATTTTATACCTATGACTATTATGTCTATATTTTATTCCTATATCTATTGTATCTATTATGTCTATATTTTATACCTATGTCTATTATGTCTATATTTCATACCTATATCGATTATATCTATTATGTCTATATTTTATACCTCTATCTATTATATCTACTATGTCTATATTTTATACGTATATCTATTATATCTATTATGTATATACTTTATATCTATATCTATTGTATCTATTATGTCTATATTTTATACCTATACTTATCATATCTATTATGTCTACATTTTATACATCTATCTGTTATATCTACTATGTCTATATTTTATTCGAATATGTATTATATATATTATGTCTATTTTTTATACCTATATCTATTCTATCTATTATGTCTATATTTTAAACGTATATGATATCTATATTTTATACCGGTATCTATTATATGTATTATGTCTTCATTTTATACCTATAAATATTATATCTATAATGTCTATATTTTACACCGATATCTATTATATCTATTATGTCTATATTTTATACCTGTATGCATTATACCTATAATGTCTATATTTTAAACCTATATCTAGTATATCTATTATGTCTGTATTTTTACCTATACCTATTATATCCATTATATCTATATATTATACCTACATCGATTATATCTGTATTTTATACCTATATGTATTATATCTATTATATCTATATTTTTTACCTATATCTATTATATATATTATATGTATATTTTATACCTATATCTATTATATCTATATTTTATACCTATATCTATTATATCTATTATATATATATTTTATACCTATATCTACATCCATTATATGTATATTTTATACCTATATCTATTATATATATTATATCTGTATTTTATACCTGTATATAATATATCTGTTTAATCTATATTTGATACCTATATCTATTATGTGTATATTTTATAACTAAATTTATGGTATCTATTTTGTCTATATTTTATACCTATATCTATGGTACCTATTATGTATGTATTTTATACCTACATCTATTATGTCTGTATTTGACACCTATGTCTATTATATCTGTTGTCTATATTTTTTATCTATATGTATTATGTCTATATTTTATACCTATATCTATTATATCTATTATTACTATATTTTATAACTATATCTATTATAAATATTACATCTATATTTTATACCTATATCTATTATATATATTATATCTATATTTTATAACTATACCTATTATGTCAATATTTAATACCTATAGAGATTGCATCTATTATGTCTATATTTTATACGTATATCAATTATGTCTATGTTTCATACCTATATCTATTATATCTATTATGTCTATATTTTATATATATATTTTATCTGTTATGTCCATATTTTATACGTATACATATTATATCTATTATGTCTATATTTTATACCTATACCTATTATGTCTGTATATTATACCTAAATGTATTACGTGTATTATATATATATTTATACCTATATCTATTATATCTATTATGTCTATATTTTATAACTATAACTATTATATCTATTATGCATATATTTTATACGTATGTATATTATATCTGTTATGTCTACATTTTATACCTGTATCTATTATGTGTATTATGTCTATATTTTATACCTATATATATTATATCTATATTTTATACCTATATGTGTTATAACTATTATGTCTATATTTTAGAACTATATCTGTTATATCTATTCTGACTATATTTTATACCGATATCTATTATGTCTATATTTGATACCTATATCTATTGTATCTGTTATATCTATATTTTGTACCTATATCTATTATATCTATTATATCTATGTTTTATACCTATGCCTATTATGTTTAGATTTTTTACCTATATCTGTTATAACTATTATATCTTTAATGTATAACTAAATCTGTTATATATATTCTATCTATATTTTATACCTATATCTATTAAGTATATATTTTGTACTTGTATTTATTATATCTATCAGGTCCTTATTTTATACCTATATCTATTATATCTATTATGTGTATATTTTATACCTATATCTATTATATCTATTATGTGTATATTTTATACCTATATCTATAATTTCTATTTCTTATACCTATATCTTTTATATCTTTTACGTCTATATTTAATACTTATCTATTATATCTATTATGTCTATTTTTTATACCTCTATATATTATATTTATTATGTCTATATTTTATACCTATATCTATTATATCTCTTATGTCTATATTTTATATATATATATCTATTATATCTATTATATCTTTATTTTATACCTGTATCTATTATATCTATTATATCTATATTTTATATCTATATCTATTATATCTATTTTTTATACATATTTCTATTATATCTATTACGTCTATATTTCATACCTATATTTACTATATCTATATTTTACACTTGTATCTATTATATCTATTTTATCTATATTTTATACCTATGTGTATTATATCTATTCTGTCTATATTTTTTACCTATATCTATTACATCTATTATATCTATAATTTATATCTATATCAATTATGTCAAATATGTCCACATTTTATACCTATATCTATTATATCTCTTATGTGTATATTTTATACCTTAATCTATTATATCTATTATGTCTATATTGTGTACTTATATCTATTTTGTCTATATTTTATATCTATATTTATTATATCTATTATGTCTATATTTTATAACTATATCAATTATATCTATTATGTCTATATTTTATACCTCTATTATATCTATAATGTCTATATTTTATACTTTTATCTATTATGTCTATATTTTATACCTATATCTATTATGTCTATATTTCATACCAATATCTATTATATCTATTGTGTCTATATTTTATACCTCTATTATATCTATTATATTTTATACCTATATATATTATGTCTATATATTCTACCTCTATCCATTATATTTATTATGTCTATGTTTTATAACTATATATATTATGTCTATATTTTATACCTTTATCTATTATATCTGTTATATCTCTATTTTATACCTATACCTATGTCTGTATTTCATACCTATATTATATCTATTATGTCTATATTTTATATATATTATATCTATTATGGCTACATATTATACCTGTAAATATTTTATATATTATGTCTATATTTTATACCTCTATTATATCTATTATGTCTATATTTCAACCTATGTCTGTTATATCCATTATGTCTATATTTTATACCTATGTCTATTATATCTATTAGGTCTCTATTTTATACCTATACCTGTCTATATTTTATACCTATATCTATAGTATCTATTATGCCTGTATTTTATACCTATATGTATTATATTTTTTACCTATATCTATTATATCTATTATGTCTCTATTTAATACCTATATCTATTATATTCATTATGTCTATATTTTATACCTATGTCTATTATGTCTATGTTTTATACCTATGTCTATTATATTTATTATATTTATATTATATAACTATATCTATTATATCTGCATTTTATAACTATATTATATCTATAATATCTATATTTTATACCTATATCTCTTTTATCTATATTTTATACCTGTATCTATTATACTATGTCTATATTTTATACCTATATCTGCTATATCGATTATGTCTATATTTTACACCTATATCTATTATATCTATATTTTATACCTATCTCTATTACATCTATATTTTATACCTATATCTATATTATACCTATATTTTATACATATATCTATTTATATTTTATACCTATGTCTATTTTATCTATTATATCTGTATTTTGTTCCAGTATTATATTTGATACCTGTATTATGTCTACATTTTATACCTATATCTATTATATCTGTCTATACTTTATTCCTATATATATTATATCCATTATGTCTACCTTTTTTACCTATATCTATCATATCTATTATATCAATATTTTATACCTATATCTATTATATCTATATTTTACATCTGTATCTATCATACCTATTTTGTCTGTATTTTATACCTGTGTTTTTTATATCTATTCTGTCTATATTTTTTACCTATATTTATTATATCTGTGTATATTTTATACCTATATCTATCATATATATTATGTCTATATTATATACCTATATCTATTATATCTATTATGTCTATAGTTTATACGTATATTTATTATATCTGTTATGTCTATATTTTATAGCTATATCTATTATGTCTGTTATGTCTCTATTTCATACCTACATCTATTATACCTATTATGTCTATATTTTATACCTATATCTATTACGTCTATATTTTATACGTAAATCTAATATATCTATTATGTCTATATTTTATACCTATATCTATTACATCTATTATGTCTGTATTTTATACCAATATCTATTATATCTATTATGTCTATATTTTATCCCTCTATCTATTATATCTATTATGTCTATATTTTATAACTCTGTCAATTATATCTTTTATGTCTATATTTTGTCCCTATATCTATTATATATATTATATCTATATTTTAAACGATATCTATTATAACCATATTTTATATCTATATACATTATATATATATTTCTTGCCTATATCAATTATGTCGTCTATATTTATATTTCTTATAATTATATCTATTATATCTATATTTTATACCTATATCTATTATACATATATAATATAATATATTATAATATGTCTATTATATATGCATATATCTATCATGTCTACATTTTTTACCGATATCTATTATATCTACTATGTCTATATTACATACCTATATCTATTTTATCCACTATATCTATATTTTATACGTATATCTATTATATGTATATTTGATAACCATATCCATTATAGCTATTGTATCAATATTTTATATCTATATCTATTATATCTATTATGTCTACTATATCTATTATATCTATATTTTTTACCTATATCTATTATATCTATATTTTATACCTGTATCTATTATATCTATAATGTCCATGTTTTATACCTATATCTATTATATCTATATTTTATACCTATTTCTATTATATCTATTATATCTGTTTTTTATACCGATATCTATCATATCTATTGTGTTTTTATTTTATACATATATATATCATATCTATTATGTCTATATTTTATACCTATATCTATTATATTTATTATGTCTGTATTTCATAGCTATATCTATTATATCTATTATGTCTCTATATTATACCCATATCTATTATATCTATTATGTTTATATTTTATACCTATATCTATAATATCTATTACGTCTATATTTTATAACTATATCTATTATATCTATTATGTCTCTATTTTATGCCTATATCTATTATGTCTATATTTTATACCTATATCTATTATATCTCTTATGTCTATATTTTATACCTATATTTATTATATCTATTATGTCTATATTTTTTACCTTTATCTATAATATCTATTGTGTCTATATTTTTACCTATATGTATTATATCTTTTATGTCTATATTTTATACCTATTTCTATTATATCTATTATGTCTATATTTTATACCTATATCTTTTATATCTGTTTTTTATACCTGTGTCTATCTTTATTTTATACCTATATCAATATCTATTGTGTCTATATTTTATAGCTATATCTGATATATCTATATTTTATGCCTATATCTATTATATCCATTATATATATATTTTATACCTATACATATCTACTATATCTATATTTTATTTCTATTTCTATTATATATATTATATCTATATTTTATAACTTTATCTATTATATCTATTATATCTATATTTTATACCTTAGTCTATTATATCTATATTTTATACCTGTATCTATTATATCTTTTATACCTATATTTTATACCTATATATATCATATCTATTATGTCTATATTTTATACATATATCTATTATATTTATTATGTCTGTATTTCATACCAATATGTATTATATCTGTTAGGTCTATATTTAATAGCTATATCTAGTATATCTATTATGTCTCTATTTTATACCTATGTCTATTATATCTGTTTTTTATACATGTGTCTATCTTTATTTTATACCTATATCTATATCTACTGTGTCTATATTTCATAGCAATATCTGATATAAATACATTTTATACCTATATCCATTATATGTATCATATCTATATTTTATTCTTGTATCTATAATATCTATTATATCTATATTTTATACCTATATCCATTGTATCTATATTTTATGCCTATATCTATTATATCTATTATGTCTACGCTTTATACCTATATCTATTATATCTATTATGTCTATATTTTATACCTATATCTATTATATCTATGGTATCTATATTTTATACCTGTATCTATTATGTCTATATTTTATACCTATATCCATTATATCTATTATGTGTATATTTTATACCTATATCTATTATATCTATTATGTCTATATTTTATACCTGTATCTATTATATCAATTATGGCTAAATTTTATACCTCTATATTATGTCTATATTTTAAACCTATATCTATTATATCTATTTTGTCTATATTTTATACCTATAACTATTATATCTGTATTATACACCTATATCTATTATAGCTATTATATCTACATTTTTTCTATATCCATTATATCTACATTTTATACCTATATCCATTATATCTATCATATCTAAATTTTATAATTGCATCTATCATTTCTATTGTATGTATATTTTATACCTACATTTATTATACGTATTATGTCTATATTTTATACGTATATCTATTACATCTATTATGTCGGGATTTTAAAACTCTATGTCTTATATATATTATGTCTATCTTTTATACCGATATCTATTATATCTATTATGTCTGTCTTTTATACCTATATCTATTATATCTTTTATGTCTATATTTTATACCTATATCTTTTATATCACTTATGTCGATATTTTATACCTATATCTATTGCATCTATTATGTCTATATTTTAATCCTATATCTATTATATCTATATTTTATACCTATATCTATCATATCTGTATTTTATGCGTATCTATTATATCCATTATGTCTATTTTTTATACCTATATCTACTATATCTATATTTTATACTTTTATCTATTATATCTATTATGTCTATATTTTTTACCTATATCTATTATATCTATTATGTCTATATTATATACCTATATCTATTATGTCTATAGTTTATACCAATATCTATATCTATTATGTCTTTATTTTATACCTATATCTATTATGTCTATATTTTATATCAATATCTATAATATCTATTATGTCTATATTTGATAGCTATAAGTATTATGTCCCTATTTTGTACCTATATCTATTATAACTATTATGTCTATATTTTACAAGTATATATGTTATATCTATTATGTCTATATTTTATACCTATATCTGTTATATCGATGATGTCTATATTTTATACCTATATATATTATATATTGTATGTCTATATTTTATCCCTATATCTATTATATCTTTTATGTCTACATTTTATAACTTTATGTATTATATCTATTATGTGTATATTTATACCTATATCTATTATATCTATTATGTATGTATTTTAAACCGATATCTATTCTGTCTATATTTTACACCTATATCTATTATATCTATTATGTCTATATTTTACATGTATATCTGTTATATATATTATGTCTATATTTTATACTTATATCTATTATATCCATTATGTCTATATTTTATAGCTATATCTATTATATCTATATTTTATACCTATATCTATAATATCTATTATGTCTATATTTTATACCTATATTTATTATATGTATTATGTCTATATTTTTTACCTTTATCTATTATATCTATTATGTCTATATTTTATACCTGTATCTATTATATCAATTATGTCTATATTTTATACCTATATTTATTATATCTATTATGTCTAAATATTCGACCTATATCTATTATGTGTATTTTATATACCTATGTCTATTATAACTATTATGTCTATATTTTATGACTATATCCGTTATATCTATTATATCTATATTTTATAACTGTATCTACTATATCAATTATATCTGTTATGTCTATTTTTTATACGTATATGTATTATATCTATTATGTCTATTTTTTATACCTATATCTCTTTTTTCTCTTATGTCTATCCTTTATACCTATATTTATTATATCTATTATGTCTATATTTTTTAACTTTATCTATTATATCTATTATGTCTATATTTTATACCTATATCCATTATATCTATTATGTCTATATTTTATACCTATATCTATTATATCTATTATGTCTATATTTCATACCTATATCTATTATATCCATATTTTGTACCTGTATTTATTATATCTATTATGTCTATATTTTATAACTGTATCTTTTATATCTATTTTATCTATATTTATAGCTATATCTATTATATCAATTATGTCTATATTTTATATCTATATCTATTATGACTATATTTTATACCTATATCTATTATATCAACTATGTGTATATTTTATATGTATATCTATTATGTCTATATTTTATACCTCTGTCTATCATACCTATTATATCTATATTTTATACCTATATCTATTATAACTATATTTTATGCCTATATTTTTATATCTATATTTCATACCTATATCTATTATATCTATTATATTTATATATAATAATTATATCTATTATATCTATATTTTACTTATATCTATTATATCTATGATATCTATATTTTATGCCTATATCAATTATGTCTATATTTTATACGTATACATATTATATCTATTATATCTATATTTATACCTATATCTATTATATCTATATTTAATAACTTTATCTATTATATCTATTGTGTCTGTATTTTACTCCTATATCTATTATGTGTATATATTATACCTATATCTATTATATCTATTCTGTCCATATTTTATATCTCTATCTATTATATCCTTTCCGTGTACATTTTAAACCTATATATATTTTATCTATTATGTCTATATTTTATACCTATATGTATTATATCAATTATGTCTATATTTTATACCTATGACTATTATATCTATTATGCCTATATTTTATACCTATGTCTATTATATCTATTATGTCTATATTTTATACCTATATCTATTATATCTATTATGTCTATATTTTATACCTATATCTACTATATCTATATTTTATGCCTATATGTATTATATGTATGTTTTATACCTATGTCTATTATATCTATTATGTCTATATTTTATGCATATATCTATTATTTCTATTATGTCTATATTTTATACCTTTATCTCTTATACCTATTATGTCTATATTTTATACCTATATCTATTATGCCTATATTTTATACCTATATCTATTATATCTATAATGTCTATATTTTATACCTATATCTATTATATCTGTTATGTCTATATTTTATACCTATATCTTCTATATCTATATTTTATGCCTATATGTATTATATGTATCTTTTATACCTGTCTATTATATCTATTATGTCTATATTTTATAACTAAATATATTATATCTATAATGTCTATATTTTATACCTATATCTATTATATCTATTCTGTCTATATTGCATACCTATATATATTATATCTATTATGTCTATATTTTATAACAATATCAATTAAATCTATTACGTCTGTATTTTATATCGTTATTTATTACATCTATTATGTCTCTATTTTATACCTATATCTATTATATCTGTTTTGTCTATATTTCACACCTATATTTATTCTATCCACTATATCTATATTTTACTCCTATGTCTATTATATCTGTATTTGATACCTATATCCATTATATCTATTATATATATAGTTTATTCATATATTTATTATATCTATTATGTCTATATTTTATACCTATATCTATTATATCTATTATGTCTATATTTTATACCTATATCTATTATATCTATATTTTATACCTATATCTATTATATCTACTGTCTATATTTTATACCTGTATCTACTATATCTATTTTTTATACGTATATCTATTATATCTATTATATTTATATTTTATAGCTACATCTATTATGTCTATATTTTATACCTCTCTCTTTTCTATTATATCTATATTTTATATCTATATCGATTACGTCTATATTTTTTACCTATATCTGTTTTATCTATTATGTCTGTATATTATACCTATATATATCATACGTATTATGTCTATATTTTATACCCATATATATCATATCTATTATGTCTATGTTTTATACCTATATCTATTACATCTCTTAAGTCTATATTTTATACCTATATCTATTATATCTATTATGTCTATATTTTATGCCTATATCTATTATATCCACTATATCTATATTTTATACCTATATTTATTTTATCTATTATGTCTCTATTTTATACCTACATCTATTATATCTATTATGTCTATATTTTATACATATATCTATTACGACTATATTTTATACCTAAATCTAATATATCTATTATGTCTATATTTTATACCTATACCTATTATGTCTATTATGTCTATATTTTATACCTATATCTATTATATCTATTAAGTCTATTTTTTATAACTATATCTATTATATCTATTAAGTCTATTTTTTATAACTATATCTATTATATCCCTTATAACTCTATTTTATACCTTTATCTATTATATCTATATTTTGTACCTATATGTATTATATCTATTCTATCTATATTTTATACCTATATCTGTTATATCTATTATATCTATATTTTATACCTACATCTATTATATCTATATTTTATAACTATATCTATTTTATCTATTATATCTATATTTCCTACCTATATCTATATATATATCTATTTTTATACCTATAAATATATAAATTTATACCTATAATATATAAAAATATATAAATTTATACCTATAAATATATAAATTTATAAATAAATTTATACCTATAAATATATATATCTGTATTTTATACCTATACTATATCTATTATGTTTATATTTTCTTTCTATATCTATGATATCTATATTTTATAACTATATATATTATATCTATGATGTCTATTCTTTATACCTATATCTATTATATCTATGATGTCTGTATTTAATACCTATACCTGTTATAGCTATGATGTCTATATTTTATGCTTTTATCTATTACATCTATGAGGTTTATATTTTATGCCTATATCTATTATATCTATGATGTGCATATTTTATAGCTATATCTATTATATACTTGATGTCTATATTTCATGCCTATATCTATTATATCTCTTATATCCATATTTTATAACTATATCTACTGTATCTATTATATCCCTATTTTATACCGATATCTATTATATCTATTATATCTGTATTTTACAACTATATGTATTATATCTATTATATGTATATTTTATACCTATATCTATTATATCTATGATGCCTATATTTTATACCTATATCTATTATAAAGATGATGACTATATTTTTTACCTGCATCTATTATGTCTACGATGTCTATATTTTATACCTATATCTCTTATATACATTATTTCTACATTTTATACAAATATCTATTATGTCTATTATGTCTGTATTTTATACGTATATCTATTATGTCTATTATGTCTATATTTTTTACCTATATCTATTATGTCTTTATTTTATACCTATATTTATTATATCTATTATCTCTATGTTTTATACCACTATTATATCTGTTATATCTCTATTTTTTACCTATATCTATTATGTCTATATTTTATACCTATATCTATTATATCTATTATGTCTATATTTATACCTATATCTATTATATCTATTATATCCATATTTTATACCTCTATATTTATATTTTATAACCATATCTATTATATCTATATTTTATACCTGTATCTATTATATCTATTATATCTGTATTTTTTACCTATATCTAGGATATCTATATTTTATACCTATATCTATTATATCTAGTATTTCCATATTTTATACTTATATTTATTATACCTAGTATATCCAAATTTTATACCTATATCTATTATATCTAGTACATCTATATTTTATACCTATATATATATCTGTTATGTGAATATTTCATACTTATATCTATTATATCGATTATGTCTATATTTGATACCTATATCTATTATATCAATTATGTCTATATTTTATACCTATATCTATTAAATCCATTATGTCTATATTTTATACCTATATCTATTATATCTACTCTGTCTATATTTTATACCCGTATCTATTATATCTATTATGTCTATATTTCATACCTATATCTATTATATCTATTATGTCTATATTTTATACCTATATATATTATATCTATTATGTCTATGTTTTATACCAATATCGGTTATATCTATTATGTCTATTTATTATACCTATATCTATTACATCTATTATGTGGATATTTTATACCTACACATATTATGTCTATTTTTTATACTTATATCTGTTATATCCATTATGACTATATTTTATACCTATACCCATTATATCTACATTTTATACCTGTATATATTATATTATATCTGTATTTTATACCTATATCTATTATATCTATATTTTATACCTATATCTATTATATCTATATTTTATACCTATGTCTATTATATATATTATATATATATTTTATAACTATATTTATTATATCTATTATATCTATATTTGATACCTATATCTATTATGTCTATATTTTATACCTATATCTATTATATATCCTATGTCTATATTTTTTATGTATATCTATTATATCTATTATGTCTATATTTTATACCTTTATTTATTATATCTATTATGTATATATTTTATACCTATATCAATTATAACTATTATATCTATATTTTATAGCTATATCTATTATATTTATGTTATATATTTTATATATCTATTATGTCAATATTTTATAACTATATATATTGATATCTATTATGTCTATATTTTATACCGATATCTATTATGTCTATATTTTATACCTATATTATATCTATTATGTCTATATTTTTTACCTATATCCATTATGTGTATATTTTATACCTCTATCTATTATATCTATTATGTCTATATTTTATACCCATATCTATTATATCTATTATGTCTACATTTTATACCTATATCTATTATATCTATTATGTCCATGTTTTATACCTATACCTATTATGTCTATATTTTATACCTATATCAATTATATCTATTATGTCTATATTTTATACCTAAATCTATTAGATCTATTATGTCTATATTTTATACCTATATCGATTATGCCTGTGTTTTACACCTATACCTATTTTATCTATTATATCAATATTTTAGATCTATATCTACTATATCTATTATGTCTATATTTTACACCTATATCTATTATGTCTATATTTTATAAATATATCGATTATATTTTTTATGTCTATATTTTATACCTATACCTATTATATTATTGTATCTATATTTTATAACTATATCTATTATGTCTATATTTTATACCTATATATTATATCTATTATGTCTGTATTTTATGCCTGTATCTTTTATATCTATTATGTCTATATCTATTATATATGTTATGTGTTTCTTTTATACCTGTATCTATTATCTGTTATGTCTATAATTTATACGTATATCTAATTTATCTATATTTTATACCTGATCTATTATACCTATAATGTTTAATTTTATACCGATATCTATTATATCTATTATGTCTGTATATTATACCTATATCTATTATATCTATTATGTCTATAGTTATTCATATTTTTTGTCTATATTTCACACCTATATTTGTCTATATTTCACACCTATATTTATTCTATTTCACACCTATATTTATTCTATCCACTATATCTATATTTTACTCCTATGTCTATTATATCTGTATTTGATACCTATATCCATTATATCTATTATATCTATAGTTTACCATATATTTATTATATCTATTATGTCTATATTTTATACCTATATCTATTATATCTATTATGTCTATATTTTATACCTATATCTATTATATCTATTATGTCTAGATTTGATACCTACATCTATTATATCAATTATGTCTGTATTTCTCCTATACTATATCTATTATGATCTATATTTTCTTTCTATATCTATGATGTCTATATTTTATAACTATATATATTATATCTATGATGTCTATTCTTGATACCTTATACCTATTATATCTATGATGTCTGTATTTAATACCTATACCTGTTATAGCTATGATGTCTATATTTTATGCTTTTATCTATTACATCTATGAGGTTTATATTTTATGCCTATATATATTATATCTATGATGTGTATATTTTATAGCTATATCTATTATATACTTGATGTCTATATTTCATGCCTATATCTATTATATCTATTATATCCATATTTTATAAACTATGTCTACTGTATCTATTACATCCCTATTTTATATACCGATATCTATTATATCTATTATATCTGTATTTTACAACTATATGTATTATATCTATTATATGTATATTTTATACCTATATCTATTATATCTATGATGCCTATATTTTATACCTATATCTATTATAAAGATGATGACTATATTTTTTACCTGCATCTATTATGTCTATGGTGTCTATATTTTATACCTATATCTCTTATATCCATTATTTCTACATTTTATACAAATATGTATTATGTCTATTATGTCTGTATTTTATACCCTATATCTATTATGTCTATTATATCTATATTTTTTACCTATATCTATTATGTCTTTATTTTATACCTATATTTATTATATCTATTATCTCTATGTTTTATACCACTATTATATCTGTTATAGCTCTATTTTTTACCTATATCTATTATGTCTATATTTTATACCTATATCTATTATATCTATTATGTCTATATTTTATACCTATATCTATTATATCTATTATATCCAATTTTATACCTCTGTATTTATATTTTATAACCATATCTATTATATCTATATTTTATACCTGTATCTATTATATCTATTATATCTGTATTTTTACCTATATCTAGAATATCTATATTTTATACCTATGTCTATTATATCTAGTATTCCATATTTTATACTTATATCTATTATACCTATTATATCCAAATTTTATACCTATATCTATTATATCTAGTACATCTATATTTTATACCTATATATATCTCTCTTATGTGAATATTTCATACTTATATCTATTATATCTATTCTTGTCTATATTTGATACCTATCGCGATTATATCTATTAAGTCTATATTTTATACCTATATCTATTATAATCTCTTATATCTATATTTTATACCTATATCTATTAATATCTATATTTTATATCTATATCGGATTATATCTATTATGACTATAATTCATACCTATATCTATTATATCAATGATGTCTATATTTATTCCTATATCTATTATACCTATTATGTCTATATTTTATACCTATATATTTTATATATTATATGTATATTTTTAAAACTTTATATCTATATGGATTATGAATATATTTCATATCTATATCTTTTATATCTATGATGTCTATATTTTATACCTATATCTATTATATCTATTATGTCAATATTTTATACCTATATCTATTATATCTACTATGTCTATATTTTATACCTCTATATATTATATCTATTATATCTATTTATCTATGTTTTAAAACTATATCTATTATATCTATTATATCTATGTTTTATATCTATATCTATTATATGGATTATATCTGTATTTTATACCTATATCTATTATATCTGTTTACATCTATATTTTATACCTATATCGATTGTATCTATTATATTTATATTTTATACCTATATTATATCTATATTTAATACCCATATCTATTATACATATTATATCTATATTTTATACCCATAACTATTATATCTATATTTATACCTATATCTATTATATCTATTATGTCTATATTTGAAACCTATGTCTATTATATGAATCATGTCTATATTTTATACCTATATCTATTATATCTCTAATCTCTATATTTTATACCTATATATATTATATCTATGATATCTAGGTTTTATAACCTTTTACCTATTATATCTAGGTTGTCTATATTTTATATCTATATCTATTATATCTTTATATCCATATTTTATAACTATATCTATTATATCTATTATATCCCTATTTTATACCGATATCTATTATATCTATTATATCTGTATTTTTTTTTTTTATTATTATACTTTAAGTTCTAGGGTACATGTACATAACGTGCAGGTTTGTTACATATGTATACTTGTGCCATGTTGGTGTGCTGCTACCCATCAACTCGTCAGCACCCATCAATTCATCATTTATATCATGTATAACTCCCCAATGCAATCCCTCCCTGCTCCCCCCTCCCCCATCCCCATGATAGGCCCCAGTGCGTGATGTTCCCCTTCTCGTGTCCAAGTGATCTCATTGTTCATTTCCCACCTATGAGTGAGAACATGCGGTGTTTGGTTTTCTGTTCTTGTGATAGTTTGCTAAGAATGATGGTTTCCAGCTGCATCCATGTCCCCACAAAGGACGCAAACTCATCCTTTTTTATGGCTGCATAGTATTCCATGGTGTATATGTGCCACATTTTCTTAATCCAGTCTGTCACAGATGGACATTTGGGTTGATTCCAAGTCTTTGGTATTGTGAATAGTGCCGCAATAAACATACGTGTCCATGTGTCTTTGTAGTAGAATAATTATAATCCTTTGAGTATACCCAGTAGTGGGATGGCGGGTCATATGGTACATCTAGTTCTAGATCCTTGAGGAATTGCCATACTGTTTTCCATAATGGTTGAACTAGTTTACAATCCCACCAACAGTGTGAAAGTGTTCCTATTTCTCCACATCCTCTCCAACACCTGTTGTTTCCTGACTTCTTAATGATTGCCATTCTAACTGGTGTGAGATGATATCTCATTGTGGTTTTTGATTTGCATTTCTGTGATGGCGAGTGATGATGAGCATTTTTTCATGTGTCTGTTGGCTGTATGAATATCTTCTTTTGAGAAATGTCTGTTCATATCCTTTCCCCACTTTTGATGGGGTTGTTTGTTTTTTTCTCGTATATTTGTTTGAGTTCTTTGTAGATTCTGGATATTAGTCCTTTGTCAGATGAGTAGGTTGCAAAAATTTCTCCCATTCTGTAGGTTGCCTGTTCACTCTGATGGTAGTTTCTTTTGCTGTGAAAAAGCTCTTTAGTTTAATTAGATCCCATATTTATAACTATATCTATTATATCTATTAATCCCTATTTTTATACCGATATCTATTATATCTATTATATCTGTATTTTACACCTATATCTATTATATCTATTACATGTATATTTTATACCTAATCTGTTATATCTATGTATTATACCTATATCTATATAAATATACTTTATATATATCTCTTATATCCATTATGTCTATGTTTTATACCTATATCTATTATATCTCTTATATCTATATTTTATACCTATATATTATATCTATATTTTATACCTATATCGATTATATCTCTTATGACTATATTTCATACCTATATCTATTATATGTGATGTCTATATTTTATTCCTATATCTATTATATCTATTATGTCTATATTTTATACCTATACATATTATATCTATATGCATATATTATAGCTATATCTATATCTATATGATTATGACTATATTTCTACCTATATCTATTATATGTATGATGTCTATATTTTATACCTGTATCTATTATATCTATGTCTATATTTTATAACTATATCTATTACATCTACTATGTCTATATTTTATACCTCTATTATTATATCGATTATATCTATTTTATCTATGTTTTAAAACTATATCAATTATATCTATTATATCTATGTTTCATATCTATATAATTTATATAGATATATCTGTATTTTTACCTATATCTATTATATCTATTACATCTATATTTTATACCTATATCGATTATATCTATTATATCTATATTTTATACCTATATTATATCGATATTTTATACCTATATCTATTATATCTATTATATATATTTTATAGCCGTAACTATTATATATATTTTATACCTATATCTATTATATCTATTATGTCTATATTTGAAACCTGTATCTAT
>NW_022141894.1:0-4558 GCF_007565055.1 Rhinopithecus roxellana | reverse complement strand
AAAAACAGAGCGAGATTCCATCTCAAAGAAAAAAAAAAAACGAAGACAAGATAATTGTGGGTAAAACAATGGGAAAATAATGCAACTCGAAGTTCAATGCCAAGGGCACCCCAGGTTCAGCATCTCAGAGGTCAGAACTGGGTAAAGAAGTGCAGAGTGTGGGTCCAGTGATGGAGAAGGTGGTCCAAGAGTGACCAGCTTCCTAGGCAAGCTCTAGTTTGTGGGTTTGGACTGAAGACCTGTTCCTGTCTCAATACTGGCATTTGCTGGTTGAGTATCCTTAGGCAACAATATTAAACTTTTTTGAGCTCACTTTTCTCCTCTGACTAGTGGAGGCATTTACTTCTGTTTTGTTCACCATACAGGCCTATTCAGTCTTGTTTGAGTTCATGGGTGTGAAAACTCCATGCAAACTGTAAAAGTTTGTAGGTTGAAAGAATAAAGACCACTGTCCCCTTTAAGCAACAATCTTCACCTAGATTCAAGTCAGTTATAGACTTAGAGATGAATGAATTGCAGCAGGAAATGATTTTACATTTCTAATTCCTTCAATGTGTTTTAATGAGTTGATTTAACTCTAACTGAAAATTCATTTAAATTCATTTGCTCCAAGTAAATACAAAAATGAATATTAGATACACTGGAGAAAGAAAAAACTCATTTAATTATGTCTGCTCCATTCCCTAGGAACAATCTTTGATTCCCCTGGGTAGGTGGATTCTTCATCCTTCAACCACTGCCTCTTCTGCCCTGGGGAAGTCACATTGAAATTAGCTAAACCTAGCACGTATAAAATAAATTTCGTGCTTGGTCCAGGGATGAGGTAAGGGTGAGCGAGGAAAGTTAGGAAGCATCTTATCATAAATAAGCTTGTGGTAACAGACACAAAAGTTACTGCAAAAGATTCAGCAAAGTATGCCTCTTTCTACCCTTTCTTGTAATGTGTTTCCCAACTCCAATTTTTTTTCTTTTTTTTTTTTTTTATTATACTTTAAGTTCTAGGGTACATGTATATAATGTGCAGGTTTGTTACATATGTATACTTGTGCCATGTTGGTGTGCTGCACCCATCAACTCGTCAGCACCCATCAATTCATCATTTATATCATGTATAACTCCCAATGCAATCCCTCCCCTCTTCCCCCTCCCCATGATAGGCCCCAGTGTGTGATGTTCCCCTTCCCGAGTCCAAGTGATCTCATTGTTCAGTTCCCACCTATGAGTGAGAACATGCGGTGTTTGGTTTTCTCTTCTTGTGATAGTTTGCTAAGAATGATGGTTTCCAGCTGCATCCATGTCCCTACAAAGGACGCAAACTCATCCTTTTTTATGGCTGCATAGTATTCCATGGTGTATATGTGCCACATTTTCTCAATCCAGTCTGTCACAGATGGACATTTGGGTTGATTCCAAGTCTTTGCTACTGTGAATAGTGCCTCAATAAACATACGTGTGCATGTGTCTTTGTAGTAGAATAATTTATAATCCTTTGGGTATATACCCAGTAGTGGGATGGCTGGGTCATATGGTACATCTAGTTCTAGATCCTTGAGGAATTGCCATACTGTTTTCCATAATGGTTGAACTAGTTTACAATCCCACCAACAGTGTAAAAGTGTTCCTATTTCTCCACATCCTCTCCAACACCTGTTGTTTCCTGACTTTTGTTAACCAGCTAGGACACACTGCCCCAAAAGGTGTCACTTATAGCAATCATTCAGATAAAAAGCAAATAAATCAATGTCGAGCTCAGCTTTTGTGTTTCAAAGTAGAACACTGAAACTTAAGACAGAGCCAAAGCTTTTGAGAGAAAAAAGCCTTTTTAGTTATAAGAACTTGAGCTTCTTGAAATTTTCAATTTTGGGTTCTGATCTAAACAATAAGTAAAAAAGAATGAGATTTTTCAAGCTCACTTGGAATTGACAAAGATTCCATTTGCCTGGGGGAGAAGCAGTCCATAGTCTTAGAAGAAAGGAAGAGAATAAGGTACCCCTTATTCTGTTGGATCTCTGCTGGACCTTCCACCACATCCTGTCTTCAGTCTTGTTGGAGTCAGGCGATAGGCCAAAGAGATGATCTCCAAGAATCTCTTTCTTGAACTGAAAGATTTTATTGAGATGATTAGAGGTGTACATGTATTTGTAAGAAATAATACAAAGAGATCTCATGGACTCTTTCCCCAGTTTCTCCCAATAGTGACATCTTCCAAAATAATAGTACACTACCACAACCAGGATATTGACAGTGCTGCAATTCTCTGATCTTTTCTGAGATGTCCACAGTTTTACTTATATGTGTGCGTGTGGTTGTGTTTTAGTTGTAACAATGTTTTTCCATGTGTAGGTTGTATGTCCACCCTCACCAGGTAAGGATACAGAGAGTTCCATCTACACAAGGAGCCTTCCTTTATCCCTTTATAGCCAAAGCTCATCCCTCCACCACCCTCTCCATCTTAACACTTGGAACTCATTAATCTGCTCTCCATTTCTGACATTTTGTCTTTTCAAAAATGTTATTTGAATGGGACCATACGATATGCAGCCTTCTGACCTTGGCTTCTTGTCACTCAGCATACTTCCTTGGAGGTTCCTCCAAGTTGCTGTGAGTATGGACAGTTTCCTCCTTTTAATTGCTAAGTGGTATTCCATGGTACATGGTTTGTTTAACCATTTCCCCACTGAAGGACGGTTTCTCCAAGATGTTTAATCATAAGCAGTGGCATAAGGGTAAAACAAATGTTGGTATTATTTGTTTTCTTTTCAAAAATGGCAGCCTGGATAGGGACCTCAGCTCCTCCTACAAATCATGGCTGAGGTTCCTTTTTAGTGTTAATGGTTTATGAGCTAGGTTTTCTGATAGGGCTCTGACAGGTCTGCTTTTGCTTAAATTATGCCAAATCAATTTCTATTACAGGCAACCCATTGTGTGCCAAATTGACACACCCCTAGAGCATGGGCCTCATGTCAACAATCCAAAAATGGATATTGGTGATGGCCTCTCATTTCTTGGAGACCTATTTAAAATCCGTTATTATTAAACTTTGATATCTTCACCTTTTTGGTTTCACTGTTGAGACAGGGTCTTGCTCTGTCACCCAGGCTGGAGTACACTGGTATGATCTCAGCTCACTGCAGTCTCGACCTCCTAATCTCCCAGGTGCAACTGATCCTTCCACCTCAGGCCCCCAAGTAGCTGCAACTAAGGGCATGAGCCAACACTCCTAATAGTTTTTAATTTTTTTGTAGAGATGAGGTCTTACCATATCGCCCAGGCTGTTCTCAAACTCCTGGGCTTAAGTGATCCTCCTGTCTCAGCCTCCCTAAGTGTTGGGATCATAGGCATGAGCCATTGCATCTGGCCATCTTCACCTTTTGAATATGTTACTGTCAACTAGACTTTAAAAGGCAAATAAAAATCAGCAAAATAATAGAAATAAAAGAGATACAAATCCTAAATATTTCAGCACAGCAAATAATTCAAGAAACAGCTATGCTCACTAATCAATGGAATAACAATATTGTCTCACAATAACAATATTGTCTCACAATAACAAAATTGTCTCCCACAATTCCACAAAATGGAGATTTGTAGACGTTCAAAATGCAAAAAAAGAAAAAGAAAGTTTACAGGCAGAGTCTCACTTGATCTCACACTCACTGAAGCTTGAATAGTGAAATAAAAGGAATTAATTTTATGACCAGGCAATTCATCTGAGAAAAATACACTTAGAACAAAACCACCTACAGAACAAAAACACGAGCGTTCCTAACTAACAACTTCTGGAGACTTGGGTTGTGCCTTATTAGACTATAGGGCGCGATGATTCAATAGGTTTATTGCTTTCTTTCTTTCTTTTTCAATCTCCTTGAGATGATAATCTTTACATCGACAATTTTTTCTAAACACTGCTGTCAACCATTTCATCACCTGGAAATGTCCAAGATCTCACACAGAGCAGGACTTTCTCAGATCATCCCACATACGTTCAAGAAGCAGCAAGATGGGAAGGTCAGTGAAGACTGTTCATTTTGGTGGCCCTTTGTTGTTGTTGTTGTTGTTGTTGTTGTTGTTGTTGTTGTTGAGACAGAGTCTCACTCTGTCACCCAGGCTGGAGTGCAGTGGCACGATCTCCGGCTCATGCACGACCCTCCACCTCCCCCGAGTTCAAGCAAATTCTCCCTGCCTCAGTCTCCCAAGTAGCTGGGTGACTACACGGTACCCTGCCACCACGTCTGGCTAAATTTTCATAATTTTAGTCGAGACTGGCTTTCACATATGGCCAGGCTGGTCTCGAACTCCTAAACTGGTGATCCACCCGTCGTTGGCCTCCCAAAGTGCTGGGATTACGGGCTGTGAGCCACCACTCCCACCTGGTAAATCCAAGTTTTTTTAACATTCCTTCTTTTGCTGACGCACTCCAATTGCTTCTCAAGGTAGCTTGCCTCTCCAAGACATAGGCAAGGGGCCCTATACTCCCTTCAGTCAAACAGAAACAGTGATCCACACTCGGCCCCAACAGACAGACGACAGACACACTCTCTCTCTCTCTCCTCTCTCC
>NW_022141893.1:0-46047 GCF_007565055.1 Rhinopithecus roxellana | reverse complement strand
ATTATGTGTATATTTATACCTCTATCTATTCTATCAATTATGTCTATATATTACCTATATCTATTATGTCTATATTCATACCTATATCTATTATATCTATGATGTCTATATTTATACCTCTATGTATTACATCATTTATGTCTATATTTTATACCTATGTCTATTATATCTATTATGTCTCAATTTCATACCTCTCTTATATCTATTAGTTCATATTTTATATCTATATCTATTATACCTACTATGTTTATGTTTCATATGTCTATCTATTATCTATTATGTCTGTATTTTATACCTATGTCTATTATATCTATTATGTCTACATTTTATACCTATATCTGTTATATCTTCATTGTCTATATTTTATACCTATATCCATTATATCTATTATGTCTATACTTTATACCTATATCTATTTATCTATAATGTCTATATTTTATACCTATATCTATTATGTCTGTTATGTCTATATTTTATACCTATATCTATTATATCTATTATGTGTGTATTTATACCTAAATCAATTATATCTCTTATGTCTATACTGTGTACCTATATCTATTTTGCCTATATTTTGTATCTATATCTATTATATCGATTATATCTATATTTTATGCGTATATCTATTATATCTCTTATGTCTATACTGTGTACCTATATCTATTTTGTCTATATTTTATACCTATATCTATTATGCCTATATTTTATAGCTAAATCTATTTTATCAATTATGTCTATATTTTATACCTGTAATTATTATATCTCATATGTTTATATTTTATAGCTATATCTATTATGTCTACATTTTATATCTATATCTATCATATCTATTCTATATTTTATATCTATATCTATTGTATCTATTATGTCTATATCTTAAACATATATCTATTGTATCTATGATGTCTATATTTCATTCGAATACCTATTATATCTGTTATGTCTATATTTCATATCTATATCTATTATATGTATTATGTCTATATTTTATACCTATATTTATTATATCTATTATGTCTACATTTTATACCGATATCTTTTATGTCTATTTTGTCTATATTTTATACCTATTTCAATTATGTCTGTATTTTATTCCTATATCTCTTATATCTGTTATGTCTGTATTTTACCTATATCTATTGTATCTATTATGTGTATATTTAAAATTCTATATGTTATGTTATATTTTACCTATATCTATTATATCTAGTATGTCTATATTTTATACGTATATCTCTTTTATCTATTATGTCTATATTTTATACATCTATATATTGTGTCTATTATGTGTATATTTTATACCTATATCTGTTATGTCTATATTTCATACCTATATTTTTATACCAGTTATGTCTATATTTTATAACTATATGTATTATATCTGTTATGTCTATATTTTATACCGATATCTGTTATGTCTATATTTTATACCTGTATCTATTATATCTCTTCTGTCTATATTTTATAACTATATCTATATATCTATTATGTCTATATTTCATACCTATATCTATTATATCTACTCTGTCTATATTTTATACCTATATCTATTATATCTATTATGTCTATATTTTATACGTATATCTATTATGTCCATATTTTATACCTATGTATATTATACCTATTATGTCTATATTTTATATCTTTATCTATTATATGTATTTTGTCTATATTTTATACCAATATCTCTTATATCTACTATACTGTATTTTTTACCTATATCTATTAATCTATTATATCAATGTTTTATACCTATATCTATTATGTCTATATTTTATACCTATATATCTATTATGTCTATTTTATACCTATATCTATATATCCAATGTCTGTGTTTTATACCTATATCTGTTATATCTACTATCTATATTTTACATCTATATCTATTATATCTGTTACTTCTATACTTTATACCCATCTCTATAATATCTATTATGTTAATATTTTATACCTATATCTATATCTATTAGATCTATATTTTATACCTATATCTATTAAACTATTATGTCTGTATTTTATACCTATATCTATTTTATCTATTATGTATATATTTTATACCTACATCTATTATATCTATTATGTCTATATTTTTTACCTATATCTATTATTATATATATGTCTATATTTTAAACTATATCTATTATACCTCTCATGTCTATATTTTATACCTATATCTATTATATCTATTGTGTCTGTACTTTATACCTATATCTATTTTTTTTTTTTTTTTTTTTTATTATACTTTAAGTTCTAGGGTACATGTGCATAACGTGCAGGTTTGTTACATATGTATACCTATGCCATGTTGGTGTGCTGCACCCATCAACTCGTCAGCACCCATCAATTCATCATTTATATCATGTATAACTCCCCAATGCAATCCCTCCCCTCCTCCCCCTCCCCCCTCCCCATGATAGACCCCAGTGTGTGATGTTTCCCTTCCCGAGTCCAAGTGATCTCATTGTTCAGTTCCCACCTATGAGTGAGAACATGCGGTGTTTGGTTTTCTCTTCTTGTGATAGTTTGCTAAGAATGATGGTTTCCAGCTGCATCCATGTCCCTACAAAGGACGCAAACTCATCCTTTTTTATGGCTGCATCGTATTCCATGGTGTATATGTGCCACATTTTCTTAATCCAGTCTGTCACAGATGGACATTTGGGTTGATTCCAAGTCTTTGCTATTGTGAATAGTGCCGCAATAAACATACGTGTACATGTGTCTTTGTAGTAGACTAATTTATAATCCTTTGGGTATATACCCAGTAGTGGGATGGCTGGGTCATATGGTACATCTAGTTCTAGATCCTTGAGGAATTGCCATACTGTTTTCCATAATGGTTGAACTAGTTTACAATCCCACCAACAGTGTAAAAGTGTTCCTATTTCTCCACATCCTCTCCAACACCTGTTGTTTCCTGACTTCTTAATGATTGCCATTCTAACTGGTGTGAGATGGTATCTCATTGTGGTTTTGATTTGCATTTCTCTGATGGCCAGTGATGATGAGCATTTTTTCATGTGTCTGTTGGCTGTATGAATATCTTCTTTTGAGAAATGTCTGTTCAAATCCTTTCCCCACTTTTTGATGGGGTTGTTTGTTTTTTTCTCGTATATTTGTTTGAGTTCTTTGTAGATTCTGGATATTAGCCCTTTGTCAGATGAGTAGGTTGCAAAAATTTTCTCCCATTCTGTAGGTTGCCTGTTCACTCTGATGGTAGTTTTTTTGCTGTGCAAAAGCTCTTTAGTTTAATTAGATCCCATTTGTCAATTTTGGCTTTTGCTGCCGTTGCTTTTGGTGTTTTAGACATGAAGTCCTTGCCCATGCCTATGTCCTGAATGGTACTACCTAGATTTTCTTCTAGGGTTTTTATGGTATTAGGTCTAACATTTAAGTCTCTAATCCATCTTGAATTAATCTTCGTATAAGGGGTAAGGAAAGGATCCAGTTTCAGCTTTCTACTTATGGCTAGCCAATTTTCCCAGCACCATTTATTAAATAGGGAATCATTTCCCCATTTCTTGTTTCTCTCAGGTTTGTCAAAGATCAGATGGCTGTAGATGTGCGGTATTATTTCTGAGGACTCTGTTCTGTTCCATTGGTCTATATCTCTGTTTTGGTACCAGTACCATGCTGTTTTGGTTACTGTAGCCTTGTAGTATAGTTTGAAGTCAGGTAGCGTGACGCCTCCAGCTTTGTCCTTTTGACTTAGGATTGTCTTGGCAATGCGGGCTCTTTTTTGGTTCCATATGAACTTTAAAGCAGTTTTTTCCAATTCTGTGAAGAAAGTCATTGGTAGCTTGATGGGGATGGCATTGAATCTATAAATAACCTTAGGGAGTATGGCCATTTTCACGATATTGATTCTTCCTATCCATGAGTATGGTATGTTCTTCCATTTGTTTGTGTCCTCTTTGATTTCACTGAGCAGTGGTTTGTAGTTCTCCTTGAAGAGGTCCTTTACATCCCTTGTAAGCTGGATTCCTAGGTATTTTATTCTCTTTGAAGCAATTGTGAATGGAAGTTCATTCCTGATTTGGCTCTCTGCTTGTCTGTTACTGGTGTATAAGAATGCTTGTGATTTTTGCACATTAATTTTGTATCCTGAGACTTTGCTGAAGTTGCTTATCAGCTTAAGGAGATTTTGGGCTGAGACGATGGGGTTTTCTAAATATACAATCATGTCATCTGCAAACAGGGACAATTTGACTTCTTCTTTTCCTAACTGGATACCCTTGATTTCTTTCTCTTGCCTGATTGCCCTAGCCAGAACTTCCAACACTATGTTGAATAGGAGTGGTGAGAGAGGGCATCCCTGTCTTGTGCCAGTTTTCAAAGGGAATTTTTCCAGTTTTTGCCCATTCAGTATGATATTAGCTGTGGGTTTGTCATAAATAGCTCTTATTATTTTGAGGTATGTTCCATCAATACCGAATTTATTGAGCGTTTTAGCATGAAGGGCTGTTGAATTTTGTCAAAAGCCTTTTCTGCATCTATTGAGACAATCATGTGGTTCTTGTCTTTGGTTCTGTTTATATGCTGGATTACGTTTATTGATTTGCGAATGTTGAACCAGCCTTGCATCCCAGGGATGAAGCCCACTTGATCATGGTGGATAAGCTTTTTGATGTGCTGCTGAATCCGGTTTGCCAGTATTTTATTGAGGATTTTTGCATCAATGTTCATCAGGGATATTGGTCTAAAATTCTCTTTTTTGTTGTGTCTCTGCCAGGCTTTGCTATCAGGATCATGTTGGCCTCATAAAATGAGTTAGGGAGGATTCCCTCTTTTTCTATTGATTGGAATAGTTTCAGAAGGAATGGTACCAGCTCCTCCTTGTACCTCTGGTAGAATTCAGCTGTGAATCCATCTGGTCCTGGACTTTTTTTGGTGGGTAGGCTATTAATTATTGCCTCAATTTCAGAGCCTGCTATTGGTCTATTCAGGGATTCAACTTCTTCCTGGTTTAGCCTTGGGAGAGTGTAAGTGTCCAGGAAATTATCCATTTCTTCTAGATTTTCTAGTTGATTTGCGTAGAGGCGTTTATAGTATTCTCTGATGGTAGTTTGTATTTCTGTGGGGTCAGTGGTGATATCCCCTTTATCATTTTTTATTGCATCTATTTGATTCCTCTCTCTTTTTTTCTTTATTAGCCTTGCTAGCGGTCTGTCAATTTTGTTGATCTTTTCAAAAAACCAACTCCTGGATTCATTGATTTTTTGGAGGGTTTTTTGTGTCTCTATCTCCTTCAGTTCTGCTCTGATCTTAGTTTTTTGCCTTCTGCTAGCTTTTGAATGTGATTGCTCTTGCCTCTCTAGTTCTTTTAATTGTGATGTTAGAGTGTCAATTTTAGATCTTTCCTGCTTTCTCTTGTGGGCATTTAGTGCTATAAATTTCCCTCTACACACTTACAAAGAGACTTAGACTCCCATACAATAATAATGGGAGACTTCAACACTCCGCTGTCAACATTAGACAGATCAACGAGACAGAAAGTTAACAAGGATATCCAGGAATTGAACTCATCTCTGCACCAAGCGGACCTAATAGACATCTATATGAACATCTATAGAACTCTCCACCCCAAATCAACAGAATATACATTCTTCTCAGCACCACATCGCACTTATTCCAAAATTGACCACATAATTGGAAGTAAAGTACTCCTCAGCAAATGTAAAAGAACAGAAATTATAACAAACTGTCTCTCAGACCACAGTGCAATCAAACTAGAACTCAGGACTAAGAAACTCAATCAAAACCGCTCAACTACATGGAAACTGAACAACCTGCTCCTGAATGACTACTGGGTACATAACGAAATGAAAGCGGAAATAAAGATGTTCTTTGAAACCAATGAGAACAAAGATACAACATACCAGAATCTCTGGGACACATTTAAAGCAGTGTGTAGAGGGAAATTTATAGCACTAAATGCCCACAAGAGAAAGCAGGAAAGATCTAAAATTGACACTCTAACATCACAATTAAAAGAACTAGAGAGGCAAGAGCAATCACATTCAAAAGCTAGCAGAAGGCAAGAAATAACTAAGATCAGAGCAGAACTGAAGGAGATAGAGACACAAAAAACCCTCCAAAAAATCAGTGAATCCAGGAGTTGGTTTTTTTGAAAAGATCAACAAAATTGATATACCTATATCTATTATGTCTATATTTTATATCTTTATCTATAATATTTTATGTCTATATTTTATACCTATATCTATTATATCTATTATGTCTATATTTTATGCCTATATCTCTTATATCCACTATATCTATATTTTATACCTATATCTATTATATCTATATTTGATACCTATATCCATTATATCTATTATATCCATATTTCATACATATATGTCATACCTATTATGTCTATATTTTATGCCTATATCTATTATATCTATATTTTATACCTATATCTATTATAACCATATTTTATACCTATATCCATTATATCTATAATTTTTACCTATATCTACTATATCTATTATATTTATATTTTATAATTATATCTATTATATCTATATTTTATATCTCTATCTATTATATCTATTGTCTATATTTTATAGCTGTATCTATTGTATCTACTTTTTTACATATATATCTATAACTATTATATCTATATTTTATAACTATATCTATTATATCTATATTTTGTACCTGTATCTATTATATCTATTATGTCTGTATTTTATACCTATATCGATTATATCTATTATGTCTATATTTTATGCCTATATCTATCATATCTATTATGTCTATATTTTATGCCTATATATCATATCTATTATGTCTATATTTTTACCTATATCTATAATATCTATTATGTATATATTTTATAATATATCTATTGTATCTATTAGGTCTATATTTTATACCTATATCTTTTGTATGTATTATGTCTATATTTTATGCCGATATTTTATATCTATTATGTCTATACTTTATACCTATATCTATTATGTCTATATTTTATAACAATATCTATTATTTCTATTATGTCTATATTTTATATCTTTATCTTTTATATCTATTATACTTATTTCAATTATGTCTACATTTTATTTCTATATCAGTTATATCTATTATGTCTATATTTTATACCTATATCTATTACATCTATTATGTCTATATTTTATACCTGTATCGATAATATTTATTATATATTTCATACCTATATCTATTATATCTCTTATGTCTATATTTTTTACCTATATTATATCTTTTATGTTTATATTTTATACCTATATCTATGATGTCTATATATTATACCTATATCCATTATATCTATTATGTCTATATTTTATATCTTTATCTTTTATATCTATATGTCTACATTTTATTCCTATATCTATTATATCTATTATGTCTATATTTTATACCTATATCTATTATATCCACTATATCTATATTTTATACCTATATCTGTTGTATCTATATTTGATATCTATATCCATTATATCTATATTTTATACCTATATCTATTATATCTATTATGTCTATCTTTTATAACTATATCTGTTATATCTATTATATCATATATTATACCGACATCTATTACAACTATATTTTATACCTATATCTATTATATCGATATTTTATACCTATATCTATATATCTATTTATATTTTATAATTTTATCTATATCTATATTTTATACCTATATCTATTATATCTATTATGTATATATTTCATACCTATATCTATTATGTCTATATTGTATACCAATATCTATTATATCTATTATGTCTATATTTTATAACTTTATCTATTTTATCTAACATGACTATATTTTATACCTATATCTATTATATCTATTATGTCTATATTTTAGTTATATCTATATATCCACTATAGCTATATTTTATACCTATATCTGTTATATGTATACTTTATACCTGTATCTATTATATCTATTATGTCTATGTTTTATACCTATATCTATTATATCTCTTACGTCTATATTTTATACCTATTTCTATTATATCTATTATGTCTATATTTTTTACCTATATCTATCATATCCATTATGTCTATATGTTATACCAATATATATCATATCTATTATGTCTATATTTTATACCTATATCTATTATATCTATTATGTCTGTATTTCATAACTATATCTATTATATCTATTATGTCTATATTTTATACCCACATCTAATATATCTATTTTGTTTATATTTTATAACTATATCTATAATATCTATTACGTCTAAATTTTATAACTATATCTACTATATCTTTTATATCTCTATTTTATACCTATATCCATTTTGTCTATATTTTATACCTTTATCTATAATATCTATTATGTGTATATTTTATAACTATATTTATTATATCTTTTATGTCTATATTTTATACCCCTATCTATTATATTTATTATGTCTAAATATTATACCTATATCTATTATGTCTATATTTTATACCTATATCTATTATAACTATTATGTTTATATTTTATAACTATATATTATGTGTATATTTTACACCTATATCTATTATATCTATTATGTCTACATTTTATACTATAGCTATTATATCCACTATATCTGTATTTTATAGCTATATCTATTATATCTATGTTTGTAGCTACATCCATTATATCTAAGTATATCTGATATTTATACATATTTTTATCATATCTATTATGTCTATATTTATGCCTATATCTATTATATCTATTGTTCTATGTTTATACTTGTATCTATATAACCATATTTTATACCTTTTCCATTATATCTATATTTTTACCTATATCTATTATATCTATTAGTCTGTGTTTTATACCTTATCTATTATATCGAATATGTCTATATTTAGACCCATATCTATTATATCTGTTATATTTCTATTTTATGCCTATATCTATATACCTTTAGGTCTATATTTATAACTATATCTATTTATATCTATTATGTCTATATTTTATACCAATATCTATTATGTCTATATTTTAAGCTATATCTATTACATCTATTATGTCTACGTTTTATACCTTACTATAATATATAATATTTCTATATTTATCCTATATCTATTAATCTATTATGTCTAAATATTGTACCTGTATCTGTTATGTCTATATTTATACCTATATCTATTATAACTATTATGTCTATATTTTATAACTGTATCTGTTATAGCTATTATGTCTATATTTTATACCTATATCTATTATATCTATTATATCTTATATTTATACCTATATCTATTTTAACCATATTTTATACCTATATACATTTAATCTATGTTTTTTACCTATATGAATTATATCTATTATATTTATATTTTTTTATAATTATATCTATTATATCTATATTTTATACCTCTATTATATCTATATTTCTTCCTATATCTATTTTATCTATTATGTCTATATTTTATACTATATATATTATATCTATTATGTCTATATTATATACCTATATCTATTATAGCTTTATGTCTATATTTTATGACTACAACTATTTTATCTGTATTTATACCTATATCTATTGTATCTGTTTATATTTATATTTTATAACTCTATTTATTATATCTATATTTTATACATATATATATTAAAACAACTTATATCTATATTTTATACCTATATTGATTATATCTATATTTTATACCTATATCTGTTATATCTATTTTGTGTATATTTTATACCTATATCTATTATATCTATTATGTCTATATTTTATACGTATATCAACTATACCTATTATGTCTAGATTTTATATCTATATGTATTATATCCATTATGTCTAGAATTTATACCTATATCTATTATATCTATTATGTCTATATTTTATACCTATATCTATTATACCTATTATGTCTATATTTTATACCTATGACTCTTATATCTATTATATCTATATTTTATACCTACATCTATTATAACTATATTTTTACCTACATCTATTATATCTATATTTTATACCTATATCTATTATATCTATTATGTCTAATTATTATACCTATATGTATTATGTCTATATTTTATACTTATATCTATTATAACAATTATGTCTATATTTTATATCTATATCTATTATGTCTATATTTTACAACCTATATCTATTATATCTATTCTGTGTATATTTTATACGTATATCTATTATATCTTTATGTCTATATTTTATACCAATATCTATTATGTCTATATTTTATACCTATATCTATTATATCTATTATGTCTGCCTTTATACCTATATGTATTATATCTATTATGTCTAAATATTATACCTATATCTATTATGTCTATATTTTATATCTTTATCTATTATATCCATTATATTTATATTTCATACTATATCTATTATATCTATATTTTATACCTTTATCTATTATATACATATTTTATACCTATATCTTTTATATCTACATTTTATACCCCTATCTATTATATCTTTATGTCTACATTTTATACCGATATCTATTATATCTATTATGTCTATATTTTATACCTATGTCCATTACATCTATTTTGTCTATATTTTATACACATATGTATAATATCGGTTATGTCTGTATTCATACCTATATGTATTATATCTATTATGTCTATATATTATACCTATATCTATTATGTCTATATTTTATACCTATATCTATTATATCTATTATGGCTATATTTTATACCTATATCTATTATATCTATTACGTCTATATTTCATCGCTATATCTGTTATAACTGTTATGTCTATATTTTGTAGGTATATCTATTATGTCTGTATTTTATACCTATATTTATTATGTCTGTATTTTATACCTATATTTATTTAGTCTTTATTTTATACCTATATCTATTATATCTATTATGTCTATATTTTGCATCTGTATCTATTATATCTATTATGTCTATATTTTATACCTATATCTATTACGTCTGTATTTTATACCTATATGTATTATATCTAGATATCTATATTTTATAACTGTCTATTATATCTATTATGTCTATATTGTATACCTATATATATTATATCTATTATGTCTATATTTAATATCTATATCTATTATATCGATTATGTCTATATTTATAACTGTATCTATTATATCAATTATATCTATATTTTACACCTATATCTATTATAACTATATTTTATATCTATACGTATTGTTTCTCTATTACTACCTATATCTATTATATCTATAATATTAATATTTCATAATTATATCTATTATATCTATATTTTATTACTCTATATATTATATCTCTTAAATCTATATTTTATACGTATATCTATTATATCTATATTTTATACATATATCTATTATATCTATTAAATCTATATTTTGTACCTATATCTATTATATCTATATTTCATATCTCTATCTCTTATATCTAATATGTCCATATTTTATACCTATATCAATTATATCCATATTTTATACCTATATGTATTATATTTATATTTTATTCCTGTATATATTATATCTATTATGTTTATATTTTATACCTATATATATTATATCTCTTATGTCTATATTATAAACCTATACCTATTATACCTATTATGTCTATATTTTATACCTATAACTCTTTATCTATATTTTATACCTCTATCTATTGTGTCTGTTATATTTGTATTTTGTAAACTATATCTATTATATCTATATTTTATGCCTATATCTATTATAAATATTATATCTATATTTTATACCTATATTTATTATATGTATATTTTATACCTATATCTATTATATCTATATTTTACACGTATATCTATTTTATCTATACTTTATACCTATATTTATTATTCTATTATGTCTATATTTTATGCGTATATCTATTATATCTATTATGTCTACATCTTATACCTATATCGATTATATCTATTATGTCTCTATTTTATTAATATATCTATTATATTTATTATGTCTATATTTAATACCTAAATGTATTATATCTACTGTGTCTATATTTTATGTCTCCATCTATTATAACTATTATGTCTATATTTTATATCTATATCTATTATATCAATTATGACTAAATTTATACCTATATAATATGTCTATATTTTACACCTATATCTACTATATCTATTTTGTTTATATTTTATACCTATATCTATTATATCTATATTTTACTCCTATATCTATTATATCTATTATATATATATATTTATCTATATCTATTATATCTACATTTTATACCTATAGCCATTATATCTATTATATCTATATTTTATACTTGTATCTATCATATCTTTTATATCTATATTTTATACCTATATCTATTGTATCTGTATTTTACGCCTAAATCTATTATTTCTATTAGTGTCTCTATTTTATACCTGTATTTATTGTACCTTTATCTATTATATCTACTATGTCTGTACTTTACTCCTATATCTATTATGTCTATATTTTATACCTATATCTATTATATCTATTATGTCTGTATTTTATACCTATGTCTGTTATATCTACTCTGTCTATATTTATACCCATGTCTATTATATCTATTATGTCTACATTTTATACCTGAATCTATTATATATATTATATATATATTGTGTACCTATATCTATTTTGGCTATATTTTATACCTATATCTTTTATATCTATTATGTCTATTTTATACCTATGTCTATTATGTCTATATTTTATACCTATATCGATTATGTCTATATTTAATACCAATATCTATTATATCTATTATGTCTATATTTTATACCTATAACTATTATGTCTACATTTTATACCTATATGTATTAGAAAAATTATGTCTATATTTTAGAACTATATATGTTATATCTATTATGTGTATATTTTATACCTATATCAATTATGACTCTATTTTATACCTCTCTCTATTATATATGTATTATGTCTAATTTTATACCTATATCTATTATATCTATCAGGTCTATATTTCCATACCTGTATCTACTATATCTATTATGTCTATATTATATACCTGTAGCTATTATGTCTACATTTTATACCTATATCTATTATATCTATTATGTCTATTTTTTATACCTGTATCTATCTATTATGTCTATATTTTATACCTATATCTATTATATCTTTTATGACTAAATTTAATACCTATATCTATGATGTCTATATTTGCACCTATATCTATTACATCTCTTATATCTGTATTTTATACCTATATTATATCTATAGTTTATACATATATCTATTATATCTGTATTTTATATCTATATCTGTTATATCTATATTTTATACCTATATCTATTATATATATTATATCTAAATTTTATTCCTATATCTTTAATATCTATTACATCTATATTTTATACCTATATTTATTATATCTCTATTTTATACCTATGTCTATTATATCTGTTATGGCTATATTTATACCTGTATTTATTGTATCTATTATGTCTATATTTTATGCCTATATATATTATATCTATTATGTCTATATGTTATACCTATATCTCTTATATCTATTATGTATATATTTTATACCAACATCTATTATATCTATTATGTCTCTATTTTTTACCTATATTTGTTATATATATTATGTCTATATTTCATACCCATATGTATTATGTCTAGTATTTTGTTCCTACGTCTATTATGTCCATATTTTATACCTATATCTATTATATCTATTATGTCTATGTTTTATACCTGTATCTATTATATCTATTTTTTATACATATATATCTATTATATCTATTATATCTATATTTCATACCTATATCTATTATATCTATATTTTGCACCTGTATCTTTCGTACCTATTATGTCTATATTTTATGAATATATGTATTATATCTATTATGTCTATATTTTATATCTATATCTATCATATCTATTATATCTATATTTTATACCTATATATATCATATCTATTATGCCTATATTTTATACCTATATCTGTTATATCTATTATGCCTATATTTTATGCCTATATCTATTGTATCTATTATGTCTATATTTTATACCTATATCTTTTGTATGTATTATGTCTATATTTTATCCAGATATCTATTATATCTACTATGTCTCTACTTTATAAGGATATCTATTATGTCTGTATTTTATACCTGTATCGATTATATTTATTATGTCTATATTTTATATCTATATCTATTATATCTCTTATGTCTATATTTTTTACCTATATCTATTATATCTATTATGTTTATATTTTATACCTGTATCTCTTATGTTTATATTTTATACCTATATCGATTATATCTGTTATGTCTGTATTTTATACCTATATCTCTTATACCTCTTATGTCTATATTTTATACCTATATCTATTATATCTATTATGTCTATATTTTATACCTATATTATAGTCTGTATTTATTCCAATATCTGTTATATCTATTATGACTTTATTTTATATCTTTATTTATTATATTTCTTAGGTCTATATTTTATTCCTATACCTATTATATCTATTATGTCCATGTTTTATACCTATATCTATTATATCCACTATATCTATATTTTATAACTTTATCTATTATATCTATTATGTCTATAATTTATAGCTATATCTATTATATCTATTATATCTATATTTTATACCTACAACTATTATAACTATATTTTATACCTATGTCTGTTTTATCTATATTTTATACCTATATCTATTATATCTCTTATATTTATGTTTTATAATTATATCTATTATATCTATATTTTATACATATATGTATTATATCTATTGTGTATATTTTATACCTGTATCTATTATATCTATTTTTTATACGTACATCTATTATATATATTATATCTATATTTTATACCTATATCTATTATATTTATATTTTATACCTGTATCTACTCTATGTATTATGTCTATGTTTTATACTTATATCTAATATCTATTATTTCTATAATTTATACCTATATCTATTATATCTTTTATGTCTATATTTTATACCTATATCTATCATATATATTATGTCTATATTTCATACCTATATATATCATATCTATTCTGTCTATATTTTACACTAATATCTATTATATCTAATTATGTCTGTATTTATACATATATCTTATATATCTATTATGTCTATATTTTATACCCATATCTATTATATCTATTATGTTTATATTTTATACCTGTATATTTAATATCTATGACATCTATATTTTATAACTATATCTAGTATATCTATTATGTCTATATTTTATTCCTATATCTATTATGTCTATATTTTATACCTATATCTATTAGATCTATTTTGTCTATGTTTTATACCTATATCTACTATATTTATTATGTCTATATTTTATACCTATATCTATTATGTCTATATTTTATACCTATATCTATTAGATCTATTTTGTCTATGTTTTATACCTATATCTACTATATTTATTATGTCTATATTTTATACCTATATCTATTGTAACTATTATGTCTATATTTTATAACTATATCTGATACAGCTGTTATGTCTATATTTTATACCTATATCTATTATATCTATTATATCTATATTTTATACCTATATATATTATAATCATATTTTATGCCTATATACATTACATCTATGTTTTTACCTATATCACTTATATCTATTATATTTATATTTTTATAATTATATGTATTATATCTATATTTTATACCTATGTCTATTATATCTATTGTCTATATTTTATACCTGTATCTACTATATCTGTTATGTCTATGTTTTATACTGATATCTTTTATATCTATTATATCTATATTTTGTACCTATATCTCTTATATCTTTTATGTCTATATTTTATACCCATATCTATCATATATATTATGTCTATATTTCATACCTATATATATCATATCTATTTTGTCCAAATTTTACTCTTATATGTATTATATCTATTATGTCTATATTTTATACCTATATCAATTGTATCTATTATGTCTATGTTTTACACCTATATCTTTTATATCTATTATGTCTGTATATTATACCTATATCTATTGTAACTATTATGTCTATATTTTATACCTGTATCTATTATGTCTATATTTTATACCTATAACAATTATATCTATTTTGTCTATATTTTATACCTATACCTATTATGTCTATTATGTCTATATTTTATACCTATATCTCTTATATCTATTAAGTCTATTTTTTATAACTATATCTATTATATCCCTTATAACTATATTTTATACCTTTATCTATTATATCTATATTTTGTACCTATATGTATTATATCTATTCTATCTATATTTTATACCTATATCTGTTATATCTATTATATCTATATTTTATACCTTCATCTATTATATCTATATTTTATAACTATATCTATTTAATCTATTATATCTATATTTCCTACCTATATCTATATATATATATATGTTTTATACCTATATTTATTATATATATTATATCTATATTTTATTCCTATATCTATTATATCTATTCTATCTATATTCGATGTCTATATCTGTTATGTCTATATTTCATACATATATCGATTGTATCTATTATGTCTATATTTTTTCTTATATATATTATGTCTATATTTTATACCTATATCTATTACATGTATTGTGTCTATATTTTATTCGTATATCTATTATAACTATTGTATCTATATTTTATAAATATATCTATTATAATTATCATATCCTTATTTTATAAGTATAACTATTATGTCAATATTGTATACCTATATATATTATACCTATTATGTCTGTAATTTATACCTATGTCTATTATGTCTATATTTTCTACCTATATCTCTTATATCTATTATGTCTATATTTTATACCTATATCTATTATGACTATATTTTAAAACTTTATCGTTTATATCTATTATGTCCATATTTTAGACCTATACCTATTATGTCTATTATGTCTATATTCTGTACTTATATCTGTTATATCAACTACGTCTATATTTTATACCTATATCTATTATGTCCATATTTTATACCTTTATCTATAACTATTATGTCTATATTTTATGACTATATCTTTTATATCTATTTTGTTCATATTTTATAACTATATCTATTATGTCTCTATTTCATACCTCTATCTATGATATCTTTTATGTCCATATTTTATACCTATGACTATTATGTCTATATTTTATTCCTATATCTATTGTATCTATTATGTCTATATTTTATACCTATGTCTATTATGTCTATATTTCATACCTATATCGATTATATCTATTATGTCTATATTTTATACCTCTATCTATTATATCTACTATGTCTATATTTTATACGTATATCTATTATATCTATTATGTATATACTTTATATCTATATCTATTGTATCTATTATGTCTATATTTTATACCTATACTTATCATATCTATTATGTCTACATTTTATACATCTATCTGTTATATCTACTATGTCTATATTTTATTCGAATATGTATTATATATATTATGTCTATTTTTTATACCTATATCTATTCTATCTATTATGTCTATATTTTAAACGTATATGATATCTATATTTTATACCGGTATCTATTATATGTATTATGTCTTCATTTTATACCTATAAATATTATATCTATAATGTCTATATTTTACACCGATATCTATTATATCTATTATGTCTATATTTTATACCTGTATGCATTATACCTATAATGTCTATATTTTAAACCTATATCTAGTATATCTATTATGTCTGTATTTTTTACCTATACCTATTATATCCATTATATCTATATATTATACCTACATCGATTATATCTGTATTTTATACCTATATGTATTATATCTATTATATCTATATTTTTTACCTATATCTATTATATATATTATATGTATATTTTATACCTATATCTATTATATCTATATTTTATACCTATATCTATTATATCTATTATATATATATTTTATACCTATATCTACATCCATTATATGTATATTTTATACCTATATCTATTATATATTATATCTGTATTTTATACCTGTATATAATATATCTGTTTAATCTATATTTGATACCTATATCTATTATGTGTATATTTTATAACTAAATTTATGGTATCTATTTTGTCTATATTTTATACCTATATCTATGGTACCTATTATGTATGTATTTTATACCTACATCTATTATGTCTGTATTTGACACCTATGTCTATTATATCTGTTGTCTATATTTTTTATCTATATGTATTATGTCTATATTTTATACCTATATCTATTATATCTATTATTACTATATTTTATAACTATATCTATTATAAATATTACATCTATATTTTATACCTATATCTATTATATATATTATATCTATATTTTATAACTATACCTATTATGTCAATATTTAATACCTATAGAGATTGCATCTATTATGTCTATATTTTATACGTATATCAATTATGTCTATGTTTCATACCTATATCTATTATATCTATTATGTCTATATTTTATATATATATTTTATCTGTTATGTCCATATTTTATACGTATACATATTATATCTATTATGTCTATATTTTATACCTATACCTATTATGTCTGTATATTATACCTAAATGTATTACGTGTATTATATATATATTTTATACCTATATCTATTATATCTATTATGTCTATATTTTATAACTATAACTATTATATCTATTATGCATATATTTTATACGTATGTATATTATATCTGTTATGTCTACATTTTATACCTGTATCTATTATGTGTATTATGTCTATATTTTATACCTATATATATTATATCTATATTTTATACCTATATGTGTTATAACTATTATGTCTATATTTTAGAACTATATCTGTTATATCTATTCTGACTATATTTTATACCGATATCTATTATGTCTATATTTGATACCTATATCTATTGTATCTGTTATATCTATATTTTGTACCTATATCTATTATATCTATTATATCTATGTTTTATACCTATGCCTATTATGTTTAGATTTTTTACCTATATCTGTTATAACTATTATATCTTTAATGTATAACTAAATCTGTTATATATATTCTATCTATATTTTATACCTATATCTATTAAGTATATATTTTGTACTTGTATTTATTATATCTATCAGGTCCTTATTTTATACCTATATCTATTATATCTATTATGTGTATATTTTATACCTATATCTATTATATCTATTATGTGTATATTTTATACCTATATCTATAATTTCTATTTCTTATACCTATATCTTTTATATCTTTTACGTCTATATTTAATACTTATCTATTATATCTATTATGTCTATTTTTTATACCTCTATATATTATATTTATTATGTCTATATTTTATACCTATATCTATTATATCTCTTATGTCTATATTTTATATATATATATCTATTATATCTATTATATCTTTATTTTATACCTGTATCTATTATATCTATTATATCTATATTTTATATCTATATCTATTATATCTATTTTTTATACATATTTCTATTATATCTATTACGTCTATATTTCATACCTATATTTACTATATCTATATTTTACACTTGTATCTATTATATCTATTTTATCTATATTTTATACCTATGTGTATTATATCTATTCTGTCTATATTTTTACCTATATCTATTACATCTATTATATCTATAATTTATATCTATATCAATTATGTCAAATATGTCCACATTTTATACCTATATCTATTATATCTCTTATGTGTATATTTTATACCTTAATCTATTATATCTATTATGTCTATATTGTGTACTTATATCTATTTTGTCTATATTTTATATCTATATTTATTATATCTATTATGTCTATATTTATAACTATATCAATTATATCTATTATGTCTATATTTTATACCTCTATTATATCTATAATGTCTATATTTTATACTTTTATCTATTATGTCTATATTTTATACCTATATCTATTATGTCTATATTTCATACCAATATCTATTATATCTATTGTGTCTATATTTTATACCTCTATTATATCTATTATATTTTATACCTATATATATTATGTCTATATATTCTACCTCTATCCATTATATTTATTATGTCTATGTTTTATAACTATATATATTATGTCTATATTTTATACCTTTATCTATTATATCTGTTATATCTCTATTTTATACCTATACCTATGTCTGTATTTCATACCTATATTATATCTATTATGTCTATATTTTATATATATTATATCTATTATGGCTACATATTATACCTGTAAATATTTTATATATTATGTCTATATTTTATACCTCTATTATATCTATTATGTCTATATTTCAACCTATGTCTGTTATATCCATTATGTCTATATTTTATACCTATGTCTATTATATCTATTAGGTCTCTATTTTATACCTATACCTGTCTATATTTTATACCTATATCTATAGTATCTATTATGCCTGTATTTTATACCTATATGTATTATATTTTTTACCTATATCTATTATATCTATTATGTCTCTATTTAATACCTATATCTATTATATTCATTATGTCTATATTTTATACCTATGTCTATTATGTCTATGTTTTATACCTATGTCTATTATATTTATTATATTTATATTATATAACTATATCTATTATATCTGCATTTTATAACTATATTATATCTATAATATCTATATTTTATACCTATATCTCTTTTATATTTTATACCTGTATCTATTATACTATGTCTATATTTTATACCTATATCTGCTATATCGATTATGTCTATATTTTACACCTATATCTATTATATCTATATTTTATACCTATCTCTATTACATCTATATTTTATACCTATATCTATATTATACCTATATTTTATACATATATCTATTTATATTTTATACCTATGTCTATTTTATCTATTATATCTGTATTTTGTTCCAGTATTATATTTGATACCTGTATTATGTCTACATTTTATACCTATATCTATTATATCTGTCTATACTTTATTCCTATATATATTATATCCATTATGTCTACCTTTTTTACCTATATCTATCATATCTATTATATCAATATTTTATACCTATATCTATTATATCTATATTTTACATCTGTATCTATCATACCTATTTTGTCTGTATTTTATACCTGTGTTTTTTATATCTATTCTGTCTATATTTTTTACCTATATTTATTATATCTGTGTATATTTTATACCTATATCTATCATATATATTATGTCTATATTATATACCTATATCTATTATATCTATTATGTCTATAGTTTATACGTATATTTATTATATCTGTTATGTCTATATTTTATAGCTATATCTATTATGTCTGTTATGTCTCTATTTCATACCTACATCTATTATACCTATTATGTCTATATTTTATACCTATATCTATTACGTCTATATTTTATACGTAAATCTAATATATCTATTATGTCTATATTTTATACCTATATCTATTACATCTATTATGTCTGTATTTTATACCAATATCTATTATATCTATTATGTCTATATTTTATCCCTCTATCTATTATATCTATTATGTCTATATTTTATAACTCTGTCAATTATATCTTTTATGTCTATATTTTGTCCCTATATCTATTATATATATTATATCTATATTTTAAACGATATCTATTATAACCATATTTTATATCTATATACATTATATATATATTTCTTGCCTATATCAATTATGTCGTCTATATTTATATTTCTTATAATTATATCTATTATATCTATATTTTATACCTATATCTATTATACATATATAATATAATATATTATAATATGTCTATTATATATGCATATATCTATCATGTCTACATTTTTACCGATATCTATTATATCTACTATGTCTATATTACATACCTATATCTATTTTATCCACTATATCTATATTTTATACGTATATCTATTATATGTATATTTGATAACCATATCCATTATAGCTATTGTATCAATATTTTATATCTATATCTATTATATCTATTATGTCTACTATATCTATTATATCTATATTTTTTACCTATATCTATTATATCTATATTTTATACCTGTATCTATTATATCTATAATGTCCATGTTTTATACCTATATCTATTATATCTATATTTTATACCTATTTCTATTATATCTATTATATCTGTTTTTTATACCGATATCTATCATATCTATTGTGTTTTTATTTTATACATATATATATCATATCTATTATGTCTATATTTTATACCTATATCTATTATATTTATTATGTCTGTATTTCATAGCTATATCTATTATATCTATTATGTCTCTATATTATACCCATATCTATTATATCTATTATGTTTATATTTTATACCTATATCTATAATATCTATTACGTCTATATTTTATAACTATATCTATTATATCTATTATGTCTCTATTTTATGCCTATATCTATTATGTCTATATTTTATACCTATATCTATTATATCTCTTATGTCTATATTTTATACCTATATTTATTATATCTATTATGTCTATATTTTTTACCTTTATCTATAATATCTATTGTGTCTATATTTTTACCTATATGTATTATATCTTTTATGTCTATATTTTATACCTATTTCTATTATATCTATTATGTCTATATTTTATACCTATATCTTTTATATCTGTTTTTTATACCTGTGTCTATCTTTATTTTATACCTATATCAATATCTATTGTGTCTATATTTTATAGCTATATCTGATATATCTATATTTTATGCCTATATCTATTATATCCATTATATATATATTTATACCTATACATATCTACTATATCTATATTTTATTTCTATTTCTATTATATATATTATATCTATATTTTATAACTTTATCTATTATATCTATTATATCTATATTTTATACCTTAGTCTATTATATCTATATTTTATACCTGTATCTATTATATCTTTTATACCTATATTTTATACCTATATATATCATATCTATTATGTCTATATTTTATACATATATCTATTATATTTATTATGTCTGTATTTCATACCAATATGTATTATATCTGTTAGGTCTATATTTAATAGCTATATCTAGTATATCTATTATGTCTCTATTTTATACCTATGTCTATTATATCTGTTTTTTATACATGTGTCTATCTTTATTTTATACCTATATCTATATCTACTGTGTCTATATTTCATAGCAATATCTGATATAAATACATTTTATACCTATATCCATTATATGTATCATATCTATATTTTATTCTTGTATCTATAATATCTATTATATCTATATTTTATACCTATATCCATTGTATCTATATTTTATGCCTATATCTATTATATCTATTATGTCTACGCTTTATACCTATATCTATTATATCTATTATGTCTATATTTTATACCTATATCTATTATATCTATGGTATCTATATTTTATACCTGTATCTATTATGTCTATATTTTATACCTATATCCATTATATCTATTATGTGTATATTTTATACCTATATCTATTATATCTATTATGTCTATATTTTATACCTGTATCTATTATATCAATTATGGCTAAATTTTATACCTCTATATTATGTCTATATTTTAAACCTATATCTATTATATCTATTTTGTCTATATTTTATACCTATAACTATTATATCTGTATTATACACCTATATCTATTATAGCTATTATATCTACATTTTTTTCTATATCCATTATATCTACATTTTATACCTATATCCATTATATCTATCATATCTAAATTTTATAATTGCATCTATCATTTCTATTGTATGTATATTTTATACCTACATTTATTATACGTATTATGTCTATATTTTATACGTATATCTATTACATCTATTATGTCGGGATTTTAAAACTCTATGTCTTATATATATTATGTCTATCTTTTATACCGATATCTATTATATCTATTATGTCTGTCTTTTATACCTATATCTATTATATCTTTTATGTCTATATTTTATACCTATATCTTTTATATCACTTATGTCGATATTTTATACCTATATCTATTGCATCTATTATGTCTATATTTTAATCCTATATCTATTATATCTATATTTTATACCTATATCTATCATATCTGTATTTTATGCGTATCTATTATATCCATTATGTCTATTTTTTATACCTATATCTACTATATCTATATTTTATACTTTTATCTATTATATCTATTATGTCTATATTTTTTACCTATATCTATTATATCTATTATGTCTATATTATATACCTATATCTATTATGTCTATAGTTTATACCAATATCTATATCTATTATGTCTTTATTTTATACCTATATCTATTATGTCTATATTTTATATCAATATCTATAATATCTATTATGTCTATATTTGATAGCTATAAGTATTATGTCCCTATTTTGTACCTATATCTATTATAACTATTATGTCTATATTTTACAAGTATATATGTTATATCTATTATGTCTATATTTTATACCTATATCTGTTATATCGATGATGTCTATATTTTATACCTATATATATTATATATTGTATGTCTATATTTTATCCCTATATCTATTATATCTTTTATGTCTACATTTTATAACTTTATGTATTATATCTATTATGTGTATATTTATACCTATATCTATTATATCTATTATGTATGTATTTTAAACCGATATCTATTCTGTCTATATTTTACACCTATATCTATTATATCTATTATGTCTATATTTTACATGTATATCTGTTATATATATTATGTCTATATTTTATACTTATATCTATTATATCCATTATGTCTATATTTTATAGCTATATCTATTATATCTATATTTTATACCTATATCTATAATATCTATTATGTCTATATTTTATACCTATATTTATTATATGTATTATGTCTATATTTTTTACCTTTATCTATTATATCTATTATGTCTATATTTTATACCTGTATCTATTATATCAATTATGTCTATATTTTATACCTATATTTATTATATCTATTATGTCTAAATATTCGACCTATATCTATTATGTGTATTTTATATACCTATGTCTATTATAACTATTATGTCTATATTTTATGACTATATCCGTTATATCTATTATATCTATATTTTATAACTGTATCTACTATATCAATTATATCTGTTATGTCTATTTTTATACGTATATGTATTATATCTATTATGTCTATTTTTTATACCTATATCTCTTTTTTCTCTTATGTCTATCCTTTATACCTATATTTATTATATCTATTATGTCTATATTTTTTAACTTTATCTATTATATCTATTATGTCTATATTTTATACCTATATCCATTATATCTATTATGTCTATATTTTATACCTATATCTATTATATCTATTATGTCTATATTTCATACCTATATCTATTATATCCATATTTTGTACCTGTATTTATTATATCTATTATGTCTATATTTTATAACTGTATCTTTTATATCTATTTTATCTATATTTATAGCTATATCTATTATATCAATTATGTCTATATTTTATATCTATATCTATTATGACTATATTTTATACCTATATCTATTATATCAACTATGTGTATATTTTATATGTATATCTATTATGTCTATATTTTATACCTCTGTCTATCATACCTATTATATCTATATTTTATACCTATATCTATTATAACTATATTTTATGCCTATATTTTTATATCTATATTTCATACCTATATCTATTATATCTATTATATTTATATATAATAATTATATCTATTATATCTATATTTTACTTATATCTATTATATCTATGATATCTATATTTTATGCCTATATCAATTATGTCTATATTTTATACGTATACATATTATATCTATTATATCTATATTTTATACCTATATCTATTATATCTATATTTAATAACTTTATCTATTATATCTATTGTGTCTGTATTTTACTCCTATATCTATTATGTGTATATATTATACCTATATCTATTATATCTATTCTGTCCATATTTTATATCTCTATCTATTATATCCTTTCCGTGTACATTTTAAACCTATATATATTTTATCTATTATGTCTATATTTTATACCTATATGTATTATATCAATTATGTCTATATTTTATACCTATGACTATTATATCTATTATGCCTATATTTTATACCTATGTCTATTATATCTATTATGTCTATATTTTATACCTATATCTATTATATCTATTATGTCTATATTTTATACCTATATCTACTATATCTATATTTTATGCCTATATGTATTATATGTATGTTTTATACCTATGTCTATTATATCTATTATGTCTATATTTTATGCATATATCTATTATTTCTATTATGTCTATATTTTATACCTTTATCTCTTATACCTATTATGTCTATATTTTATACCTATATCTATTATGCCTATATTTTATACCTATATCTATTATATCTATAATGTCTATATTTTATACCTATATCTATTATATCTGTTATGTCTATATTTTATACCTATATCTTCTATATCTATATTTTATGCCTATATGTATTATATGTATGTTTTATACCTATGTCTATTATATCTATTATGTCTATATTTTATAACTAAATATATTATATCTATAATGTCTATATTTTATACCTATATCTATTATATCAATTCTGTCTATATTGCATACCTATATATATTATATCTATTATGTCTATATTTTATAACAATATCAATTAAATCTATTACGTCTATATTTTATATCGTTATTTATTACATCTATTATGTCTCTATTTTATACCTATATCTATTATATCTGTTTTGTCTATATTTCACACCTATATTTATTCTATCCACAATATCTATATTTTACTCCTATGTCTATTATATCTGTATTTGATACCTATATCCATTATATCTATTATATCTATAGTTTATTCGTATATTTATTATATCTATTATGTCTATATTTTATACCTATATCTATTATATCTATTATATATATAATTTATACGTATATCTATTATAACTATATTTTATACCTATATCTATTATATCTATATTTTATACCTATATCTATTATATCTACTGTCTATATTTTATACCTGTATCTACTATATCTATTTTTTATACGTATATCTATTATTTCTATTATATCTATATTTTATAGCTACATCTATTATATCTATATTTTATACCTCTCTCTTTTCTATTATATCTATATTTTATATCTATATCGATTACGTCTATATTTTTTACCTATATCTGTTTTATCTATTATGTCTGTATATTATACCTATATATATCATACGTATTATGTCTATATTTTATACCCATATATATCATATCTATTATGTCTATGTTTTATACCTATATCTATTACATCTCTTAAGTCTATATTTTATACCTATATCTATTATATCTATTATGTCTATATTTTATGCCTATATCTATTATATCCACTATATCTATATTTTATACCTATATTTATTTTATCTATTATGTCTCTATTTTATACCTACATCTATTATATCTATTATGTCTATATTTTATACATATATCTATTACGACTATATTTTATACCTAAATCTAATATATCTATTATGTCTATATTTTATACCTATACCTATTATGTCTATTATGTCTATATTTTATACCTATATCTATTATATCTATTAAGTCTATTTTTTATAACTATATCTATTATATCTATTAAGTCTATTTTTTATAACTATATCTATTATATCCCTTATAACTCTATTTTATACCTTTATCTATTATATCTATATTTTGTACCTATATGTATTATATCTATTCTATCTATATTTTATACCTATATCTGTTATATCTATTATATCTATATTTTATACCTACATCTATTATATCTATATTTTATAACTATATCTATTTTATCTATTATATCTATATTTCCTACCTATATCTATATATATATCTATTTTTTATACCTATAAATATATAAATTTATACCTATAATATATAAAAATATATAAATTTATACCTATAAATATATAAATTTATAAATAAATTTATACCTATAAATATATATATCTGTATTTTATACCTATACTATATCTATTATGTTTATATTTTCTTTCTATATCTATGATATCTATATTTTATAACTATATATATTATATCTATGATGTCTATTCTTTATACCTATATCTATTATATCTATGATGTCTGTATTTAATACCTATACCTGTTATAGCTATGATGTCTATATTTTATGCTTTTATCTATTACATCTATGAGGTTTATATTTTATGCCTATATCTATTATATCTATGATGTGCATATTTTATAGCTATATCTATTATATACTTGATGTCTATATTTCATGCCTATATCTATTATATCTCTTATATCCATATTTTATAACTATATCTACTGTATCTATTATATCCCTATTTTATACCGATATCTATTATATCTATTATATCTGTATTTTACAACTATATGTATTATATCTATTATATGTATATTTTATACCTATATCTATTATATCTATGATGCCTATATTTTATACCTATATCTATTATAAAGATGATGACTATATTTTTTACCTGCATCTATTATGTCTACGATGTCTATATTTTATACCTATATCTCTTATATACATTATTTCTACATTTTATACAAATATCTATTATGTCTATTATGTCTGTATTTTATACGTATATCTATTATGTCTATTATGTCTATATTTTTTACCTATATCTATTATGTCTTTATTTTATACCTATATTTATTATATCTATTATCTCTATGTTTTATACCACTATTATATCTGTTATATCTCTATTTTTTACCTATATCTATTATGTCTATATTTTATACCTATATCTATTATATCTATTATGTCTATATTTTATACCTATATCTATTATATCTATTATATCCATATTTTATACCTCTATATTTATATTTTATAACCATATCTATTATATCTATATTTTATACCTGTATCTATTATATCTATTATATCTGTATTTTTTACCTATATCTAGGATATCTATATTTTATACCTATATCTATTATATCTAGTATTTCCATATTTTATACTTATATTTATTATACCTAGTATATCCAAATTTTATACCTATATCTATTATATCTAGTACATCTATATTTTATACCTATATATATATCTGTTATGTGAATATTTCATACTTATATCTATTATATCGATTATGTCTATATTTGATACCTATATCTATTATATCAATTATGTCTATATTTTATACCTATATCTATTAAATCCATTATGTCTATATTTTATACCTATATCTATTTTATCTACTCTGTCTATATTTTATACCCGTATCTATTATATCTATTATGTCTATATTTCATACCTATATCTATTATATCTATTATGTCTATATTTTATACCTATATATATTATATCTATTTTGTCCATGTTTTATACCAATATCGGTTATATCTATTATGTCTATTTATTATACCTATATCTATTACATCTATTATGTGGATATTTTATACCTACACATATTATGTCTATTTTTTATACTTATATCTGTTATATCCATTATGACTATATTTTATACCTATACCCATTATATCTACATTTTATACCTGTATATATTATATTATATCTGTATTTTATACCTATATCTATTATATCTATATTTTATACCTATATCTATTATATCTATATTTTATACCTATGTCTATTATATATATTATATATATATTTTATAACTATATTTATTATATCTATTATATCTATATTTGATACCTATATCTATTATGTCTATATTTTATACCTATATCTATTATATATCCTATGTCTATATTTTTTATGTATATCTATTATATCTATTATGTCTATATTTTATACCTTTATTTATTATATCTATTATGTATATATTTTATACCTATATCAATTATAACTATTATATCTATATTTTATAACTATATCTATTATATTTATGTTATATATTTTATATCTATTATGTCAATATTTTATAACTATATATATTGTATCTATTATGTCTATATTTTATACCGATATCTATTATGTCTATATTTTATACCTATATTATATCTATTATGTCTATATTTTTTACCTATATCCATTATGTGTATATTTTATACCTCTATCTATTATATCTATTATGTCTATATTTTATACCCATATCTATTATATCTATTATGTCTACATTTTATACCTATATCTATTATATCTATTATGTCCATGTTTTATACCTATACCTATTATGTCTATATTTTATACCTATATCAATTATATCTATTATGTCTATATTTTATACCTAAATCTATTAGATCTATTATGTCTATATTTTATACCTATATCGATTATGCCTGTGTTTTACACCTATACCTATTTTATCTATTATATCAATATTTTAGATCTATATCTACTATATCTATTATGTCTATATTTTACACCTATATCTATTATGTCTATATTTTATAAATATATCGATTATATTTTTTATGTCTATATTTTATACCTATACCTATTATATTTATTGTATCTATATTTTATAACTATATCTATTATGTCTATATTTTATACCTATATATTATATCTATTATGTCTGTATTTTATGCCTGTATCTTTTATATCTATTATGTCTATATCTATTATATATGTTATGTGTTTCTTTTATACCTGTATCTATTATATCTGTTATGTCTATAATTTATACGTATATCTAATTTATCTATATTTTATACCTGTATCTATTATACCTATAATGTTTATATTTTATACCGATATCTATTATATCTATTATGTCTGTATTTTATACCTATATCTATTATATCTATTATGTCTATATTTTATACCTATATCTATTTTATCTCTTATGTCTATATTTTATACCTATATCTATTATATCTATTATGTCTATATTTTATACCTATATCTATTATATCTATTATGTCTAGATTTGATACCTACATCTATTATATCAATTATGTCTGTATTTTCTACCTATACTATATCTATTATGTCTATATTTTCTTTCTATATCTATGATGTCTATATTTTATAACTATATATATTATATCTATGATGTCTATTCTTTATACCTTCACCTATTATATCTATGATGTCTGTATTTAATACCTATACCTGTTATAGCTATGATGTCTATATTTTATGCTTTTATCTATTACATCTATGAGGTTTATATTTTATGCCTATATATATTATATCTATGATGTGTATATTTTATAGCTATATCTATTATATACTTGATGTCTATATTTCATGCCTATATCTATTATATCTATTATATCCATATTTTATAACTATGTCTACTGTATCTATTACATCCCTATTTTATACCGATATCTATTATATCTATTATATCTGTATTTTACAACTATATGTATTATATCTATTATATGTATATTTTATACCTATATCTATTATATCTATGATGCCTATATTTTATACCTATATCTATTATAAAGATGATGACTATATTTTTTACCTGCATCTATTATGTCTATGGTGTCTATATTTTATACCTATATCTCTTATATCCATTATTTCTACATTTTATACAAATATGTATTATGTCTATTATGTCTGTATTTTATACCTATATCTATTATGTCTATTATATCTATATTTTTTACCTATATCTATTATGTCTTTATTTTATACCTATATTTATTATATCTATTATCTCTATGTTTTATACCACTATTATATCTGTTATAGCTCTATTTTTTACCTATATCTATTATGTCTATATTTTATACCTATATCTATTATATCTATTATGTCTATATTTTATACCTATATCTATTATATCTATTATATCCATATTTTATACCTCTGTATTTATATTTTATAACCATATCTATTATATCTATATTTTATACCTGTATCTATTATATCTATTATATCTGTATTTTTTACCTATATCTAGAATATCTATATTTTATACCTATGTCTATTATATCTAGTATTTCCATATTTTATACTTATATCTATTATACCTAGTATATCCAAATTTTATACCTATATCTATTATATCTAGTACATCTATATTTTATACCTATATATATCTCTCTTATGTGAATATTTCATACTTATATCTATTATATCTATTCTGTCTATATTTGATACCTATCGCGATTATATCTATTAAGTCTATATTTTATACCTATATCTATTATATCTCTTATATCTATATTTTATACCTATATCTATTATATCTATATTTTATATCTATATGGATTATATCTATTATGACTATAATTCATACCTATATCTATTATATCAATGATGTCTATATTTTATTCCTATATCTATTATACCTATTATGTCTATATTTTATACCTATATATTTTATATATTATATGTATATTTTAAAACTTTATCTATATCTATATGGATTATGAATATATTTCATATCTATATCTTTTATATCTATGATGTCTATATTTTATACCTATATCTATTATATCTATTATGTCAATATTTTATACCTATATCTATTATATCTACTATGTCTATATTTTATACCTCTATATATTATATCTATTATATCTATTTTATCTATGTTTTAAAACTATATCTATTATATCTATTATATCTATGTTTTATATCTATATCTATTATATGGATTATATCTGTATTTTATACCTATATCTATTATATCTGTTACATCTATATTTTATACCTATATCGATTGTATCTATTATATTTATATTTTATACCTATATTATATCTATATTTTATACCCATATCTATTATACATATTATATCTATATTTTATACCCATAACTATTATATCTATATTTTATACCTATATCTATTATATCTATTATGTCTATATTTGAAACCTATGTCTATTATATGAATCATGTCTATATTTTATACCTATATCTATTATATCTCTAATCTCTATATTTTATACCTATATATATTATATCTATGATATCTAGGTTTTATACCTTTACCTATTATATCTAGGTTGTCTATATTTTATACCTATATCTATTATATCTATTATATCCATATTTTATAACTATATCTATTATATCTATTATATCCCTATTTTATACCGATATCTATTATATCTATTATATCTGTATTTTTTTTTTTTATTATTATACTTTAAGTTCTAGGGTACATGTACATAACGTGCAGGTTTGTTACATATGTATACTTGTGCCATGTTGGTGTGCTGTACCCATCAACTCGTCAGCACCCATCAATTCATCATTTATATCATGTATAACTCCCCAATGCAATCCCTCCCTGCTCCCCCCTCCCCCATCCCCATGATAGGCCCCAGTGCGTGATGTTCCCCTTCTCGTGTCCAAGTGATCTCATTGTTCATTTCCCACCTATGAGTGAGAACATGCGGTGTTTGGTTTTCTGTTCTTGTGATAGTTTGCTAAGAATGATGGTTTCCAGCTGCATCCATGTCCCCACAAAGGACGCAAACTCATCCTTTTTTATGGCTGCATAGTATTCCATGGTGTATATGTGCCACATTTTCTTAATCCAGTCTGTCACAGATGGACATTTGGGTTGATTCCAACTCTTTGGTATTGTGAATAGTGCCGCAATAAACATACGTGTACATGTGTCTTTGTAGTAGAATAATTTATAATCCTTTGAGTATATACCCAGTAGTGGGATGGCTGGGTCATATGGTACATCTAGTTCTAGATCCTTGAGGAATTGCCATACTGTTTTCCATAATGGTTGAACTAGTTTACAATCCCACCAACAGTGTGAAAGTGTTCCTATTTCTCCACATCCTCTCCAACACCTGTTGTTTCCTGACTTCTTAATGATTGCCATTCTAACTGGTGTGAGATGATATCTCATTGTGGTTTTGATTTGCATTTCTGTGATGGCGAGTGATGATGAGCATTTTTTCATGTGTCTGTTGGCTGTATGAATATCTTCTTTTGAGAAATGTCTGTTCATATCCTTTCCCCACTTTTTGATGGGGTTGTTTGTTTTTTTCTCGTATATTTGTTTGAGTTCTTTGTAGATTCTGGATATTAGTCCTTTGTCAGATGAGTAGGTTGCAAAAATTTTCTCCCATTCTGTAGGTTGCCTGTTCACTCTGATGGTAGTTTCTTTTGCTGTGAAAAAGCTCTTTAGTTTAATTAGATCCCATATTTTATAACTATATCTATTATATCTATTATATCCCTATTTTATACCGATATCTATTATATCTATTATATCTGTATTTTACACCTATATCTATTATATCTATTACATGTATATTTTATACCTATATCTGTTATATCTATGTATTATACCTATATCTATATAAATATACTTTATATCTATATTTCTTATATCCATTATGTCTATGTTTTATACCTATATCTATTATATCTCTTATATCTATATTTTATACCTATATCTATTATATCTATATTTTATACCTATATCGATTATATCTCTTATGACTATATTTCATACCTATATCTATTATATCTGTGATGTCTATATTTTATTCCTATATCTATTATATCTATTATGTCTATATTTTATACCTATACATATTATATCTATTATATGCATATATTATAGCTATATCTATATCTATATTGATTATGACTATATTTCATACCTATATCTATTATATGTATGATGTCTATATTTTATACCTGTATCTATTATATCTATGATGTCCCTATGTCTATATTTTATACATATACATATTATATCTATTATATGTATATATTATAGCTATATCTATATCTATATCGATTATGACTATATTTCATACCTATATCTATTATATGTATGATGTCTATATTTTATACCTGTATCTATTATATCTATGTCTATATTTTATAACTATATCTATTACATCTACTATGTCTATATTTTATACCTCTATATATTATATCGATTATATCTATTTTATCTATGTTTTAAAACTATATCAATTATATCTATTATATCTATGTTTCATATCTATATAATTTATATAGATTATATCTGTATTTTTACCTATATCTATTATATCTATTACATCTATATTTTATACCTATATCGATTATATCTATTATATCTATATTTTATACCTATATTATATCGATATTTTATACCTATATCTATTATATCTATTATATATATTTTATAGCCGTAACTATTATATCTATATTTTATACCTATATCTATTATATCTATTATGTCTATATTTGAAACCTGTATCTATTGTGTGAATCATGTCTATATTTTATACCTATATCTATTATATCTCTAATGTCTATATTTTATACCTATATATATTATATCTATGATGTCTAGTTTTTATACCTATATCTATTATATCTATTATGTCTATATTATATGCCTATAACTATGATATCTATTATATCCATATTTTATAAGTATATCTATTATATCTATTACATCCCTATTTTATACCGATATCTACTATATCTATTATATCTGTATTTTACACCTATATCTATTATAACTATTATATGTATATTTTATACCTATATCTATTATATCTATGTATTATAACTATATCTATTATAACTATGCTTTATACCTATATCTCTTATATCCATTATGTCTGTATTTTATACCTATATCTATTATGTCTGTATTTTATACCTATATCTATTATGTGTATATTTAATGCTTATATCTATTGTATCTTTTATGTCTATATTTTATACATATATCTATTATATCTATTATATCTATCTTTTTTCCTCTATATCTATACTTTATAACCATATCTATTATATATATTTTATACCTGTATCTATTATATCTATGATATCTGTATTTTTTACCTATATCTATTATATCTATATTTTATACCTATAAATATTATACCTATTATGTCTATATTTGAAACCTATATCTATTGTATGAATCCTATTTGAAACCTATATCTATTATATCTGTGATATCTCTATTTTTTACCTATATCTGTTATGTCTATATTTTATACCTATATCTATTATATCTATTAAATCTATATTTTATACCTATAGCGATTATATCTTTTATATCTATATTTCATACCTATATTATATCTATATTTTATACCTATATCTATTATATCTATATTTTATACCCATAACTATTATATCTATATTTTACACCTGTAACTATTATACCTAGTATGTCTATATTTGAAACCTATATCTACTGTGTGAATCATGTCTATATTTTATATCTATATCTACTATATCTATAATGTCTATATTTTATACCTATATATATTATATCTTTGATGTCTATGTTTTATACCTATATCTATTATTTCTGTGATGTCTACATTTTATACCTTTATCTATTATATCTGTGATGTCTATATTTTATACCTATATCTATTATACCTTTGATGTCTATGTTTTATACCTGTATCTATTATACCTATGATGTCTATATTTTATACCCATATATATTATAGTTATGATGTGCATACTTTATACCTATATCTATTATGTCTGTGGTGTCCATATTTTATACCTATATATATTATATCTAAGTCTATATTTTATACATATATCTATTATATCTATGATGTATATATTTTATACCTATATCAATTATATCTATGATTTCGATGTTTCATACCTATATCTTTTATATCTATTATGTTTATATTTTGTACCTATATCTATGATGTCTATATTTTATACCTATAAATATTATGTCTATGATGTCTGTATTTTATACCTATGTCTGTTATATCTAGGATGTCTTTATTTTATACCTATATCCAATATGTCTATTATGTCTGTATTTTATACCTATATCTATTATGTCTATTATGTCTATATTTGATGCTTATGTCTATTATACCTATGATTTCTGTATTTATACCTATATCTATTATATGTATGATGTCTATATTTCATACCGATACCTATTATATCTATGATGTCGATATTTCATACCTGTATCTATTATATCCATGATGTTTATATTTTGTACCTATATTATATCAATGATATCTATATTTTATACCTTTATCTATTGTATCTATGATGTCTGTATTTTATACCCATTTCTATTATATCTATGATGTCTATATTGTATACCTATATCTATTATATCTAGGATGTCTATATTTTATAACTGTATCTATTATATCTTTTATATCTGTATTTTATACCTATATCTATTATATCTATATTTCATAACTATATATATTATATCTAGTATTTCTATATATTATACCTATGTCTATTATATCCATTATATCTATATTTTATACCTATATCTATTATATCTATTATATCTACACTTTATACCTATATCTATTATATCTAGTATGTCTTTGTTTTATACTTACATTTATTATATGTATTATATATATATTTTATACCTATATCTCTTATATCTATTATATCTAAATTTTTTGTCTATATCTATTATATCTATATTTTATACCTGTATCTATAATATCTATTATATCTATATTTTGTACCTATACCAATTATATCTGTTATGTCTATATTTTATATTTATATCTATTATATCTATTATGTCTATATTTTATACCTATATCTATTATATCTATTATGTGTTTATTTTATACTCATATATATTATACTTATTATTTCTGTATTTTATACCTACATCTATCTATGATATCTATATTTTAAACCTATATCTGTTATACCTATGATGTCTATATTTTATAACTATATCTATTATATCTATGATGTCTATATTTTATACCGATATCTATTATATCTATTATATCTACATTTTATACCTATATCTATTATATCTCTTTTATCTATATTTCATACCTCTATTATATCTATTTTTTATACCTATATCTACTATATCTGTATTTTATACCTATATCTATCTATTATATCTATATTTTATACCTGTATCTATTATATCTATATTTCATACCTATATCTCTTACATCTATTATATCTGTATTTTATACCTACATCTATAATATCTATTATATCTATGTTTTATACCTATATTTATTATATGTATTAAATCTATATTTTATACCTATATCAATTATATCTATATTTTATACCACTATTTTATCTATATCAATATTTTATAATTCCATCTGTTATATCTATTATTTCTATACTTTATACCTATATCCGTTATATGCATTATATCTATATTTTATTCCTATATCTATTATATCTATATTTTATACTTACATTTAGCATATCTATATTTTATACCTATATCTATTATATGTATATTTTATGCCTGTATCTATTATATCTATATTTTGTATCGATATCTATTTTATCTATCTATATTTTACTCCTATATGTATTATATCTATATTTTATACCTATATTATATTTATTTTATCCATATTTTATGCCGATATCTATTATATCTATAATATCTATATTTTATGCCTATATCTATTATATCTATTATATCTATATTTTATACCTATATCTATTATATCTATATTTTATACCTATATCTATTATATCTATATTTTATGCCTATATCTTTTTATTATATCTGTATTTTATACCTATATCTATTGTATATTTTATACCTGTTATGTTTTATTCCTATATCAATATGCCTATATTTTATACCCATATCAATTATATCTATTATGTCTATATTTCATGCCTATATCTATTATATCTATTATGTCTATATTTCATGCCTATATCTATTATATCTATGAAGTTTATATTTTATACCCATATCTGTTATACTATTATGTCTATACTCTATGCCTCTATCTATAATATCTGTGATGTCCATATTTTATACCTATATCTATTATATCTATGAATTCTATATTGTATGCCTATATCTGTTATACTATGATGTCTATACTCTATACCTATATGTATTATATCTATGATGTCTATATTTTATACCTATATCTATCTATGATGTCTATATTTTGTGCCTATATCTATTGTATCTATGATGTCTATAATTTATACCTATATCTATTATATCTATGTCTATATTTTATCACTATTTCTATAATATCTATTATGTCTATATTTTATACTTATATCTATTATATCTATTATGTCTATATTTTATATCTATATCTATTATATCTATTATGTCTATATCTTATGCGTATATCTCTTATATGTTTTATGTCTATATTTAATACCTATATCTATTATATCTATTAGGTCTGTATTTATACCTATATCTATTATGTCCATATTTTTTACTTATATCTCTTATATCTATTATGTCTATATTATATATCTATATCTATTATATCTATTATGTCTATATTTTATTCCAATATCTATTATATCTACTATGTCTGTATTTTATAACTATATCTATTGTATTTATTATATCAATGTTTTATACCTATGTCTATTTAAGCTATTATGTCTATATTTTATACCTGTATCTATTATATCTATTATGTCTATACCTTATACCTATATCTATTATATCTATTATGTCTTTATTTTAAACCTATACCAATTATATGTATTATGTATATATTTCATACCTATATATATTATAACCATTATGTCTATACTTTTTACCTATATCTATTATGTGTATATTTTATACCTATATCTATTATTATTATTTTGTGTATATTTGATAACTATATCTATTATATCTATTATGTGTATATTTAATACCTATTTCTATTATATCTATTATGTCTATATTTAATATCTATATCTATTATGTCTATATTTTATACCTATATCTATTATATCTATTATGTCTATATTTTATACCTATATCTATTATATCTCTTATGTCTATATTTTATACCTATATTTATTATATCTATTTTGTGTATATTTTTTAACTTTATCTATTATATCTATTATGTCTATATTTTATACCTATATCTATTATATCTATTATGTCTATATTTTTTACCTATATCTATTATATCCATTATGTCTATATTTTATACCTATATATATTATATCTACTATGTCTATATTTTACTCCTATACCTATTATATCTATTACATCTATATTTTATACCCATCTCTATTATATCTATGATGTTTATATTTTATACCTATATCTACTGTATCTATGTCTATGTTTTCTACCTATATCTATTTTGTCTATATTTCATGCCTATATCTATTATATTTTATATCTATAGTTATTATATGTATATTTTATACCTATATCTATTATATCTATTATGTCTATATTTTATACCTATATCTATTACATCTATTATGTCTATATTTTATACTTATATCTATTATATATATTATGCCTATATTTTATACCTATATCGGTTATATCCATTTTGTCTGTATTTTATACGTATATCTATTATCTATATTACCTTATATCTACTATATCTATTATTTCTGTATTTTATACCTATATCTATTATGTCTATTTATCTATATTTTATATCTATACATATTATAACTTTTATGTCTGTATTTTATACCTATATCTATTATGTCTATATCTTATAACTATATTTATTATATCTATTATGTCTTTATTTTAAACCTATATCTATTATATCTATTATGTCTATATTTCATACCTATATCTATTATATCGATCATGACAATATCTTATACAAATATCTATTATATCTATTATGTCTATATTTTACACCTATATCTATATCTATTATGTCTATATTTTATACCTATAACTATTATATCTATTATGTCTATATTTTATACCTGTATCTATTGTATCTATTATGTCAATATTGTATACCTATAACTATTATATCTATTATGTCTATATTTTATACCTGTATCTATTGTATCTATTTCGTCTATATTTTATACCTATATCTATTATGTCTATATTTCATGCCTATATCTATTATATCTATTATGTCTATATTTTATACCTATATCTATTATATCTATTATGTCTATATCTATAGTATCTATTATGTCTATATTTTATACCTATATCTATTATATCTATTATGTCTATATTTTATACCTATGTCTATTATATCTGTTATGTCTATAGTTTATACATATATCTATTATATCTATTATATCTATATTTTCTACCTATATCTATTATGTCTATATTATATACCTATATGTATTATGTCTATTATGTCTATATTTAATACCTATATCTATTATATCTATTATGTCTATATTTTAAACCTTTATCTATTCTCTCTATTTTTTATACCTATATCTCTTATGTCTATTATGTCTGTATTTTATACCTATATCTATTATGTCTATTATGTCTATATTTCATACCTATATATATTAAGTCTATATTTATACCTATATTTATTATATCTATTATGTCTATATTTTATACCTATATCTATTATGTCTATATTTTATACCTATATCTATTATGTCTATATATTATAACTATACCTATTATATCTATTATGTCTATTTTTATTACCTATATTTATTATATGTATTATGTCTATATTTTATACCTATATCTATTCTGTCTATATTTTGTACCTATATCTATTATATCTATTATGTCTATATTATATACCTGTATGTATTATGTCTATTATGCCTATATTTAATACCTATATCTATTATATCTATTATGTCTATATTTTATACCTATATCTATTATGTCTATATATTATAACTATACCTATTATATCTATTATGTCTATTTTTAATACCTATATCTATTATATCTATTATGTCTATATATTTCACCTATAACTATTTTGTCTATATTATTTACCGATATCTATTATATCTATTATGTCTATATTTTGTACCTGTATCTATTATGTCTATTATGTCTATATTGTATACCTACATCTATTATATCTGTTATGTCTATATTTAATACCTATATCTATTATATCTCTTATATCTATATTTTATACCTATATCTCTTATATCTATTATGTTTATATTTTATACCCATATCTATTATGTCTATATTTTTTTTCTATATCTATTATATATAATGTCTATATTTTATACCTATATCTATTATAACTACATTTCATACCTATATTTCTAATATCTATATTTAATACCTATATCTATTATATCTATTAGATTTATATTTAGTAATAATATCTATTATATCTATATTTTATACCAATATCTACTATATCTATTGTATCTATATTTTATGACTATATCAATTATATCTATATTGTATACGTATATCTATTATATCTATAGTTTATAACTATATCTATTACATCTATATTTCATACATTTATCCATTATATCTATTATGTCTATATTTTATACCTGTATCTATTTTATCTATTTTTTATACATATATATCTATGATATCCATTATATCTATATTTTATGCCTATATCTATTATATCTATATGTTGTACCTGTATCTATCATATCTATTATGTCTTTATTTGATACCTATATCTATTATGTATATTATGTCTATATTTTATACCTATATCTATCATATCTATTATGTCTATATTTAATACCTATATCTATCATATCTATTATGTCTATAATTTATACATATATATATCATATCTATTATGTCTATATTTTATACCTATATCTATTATATCTATTATGTCTATATTTTATACCTATATGTATTGTTTCTATATTGTCTATATGTTATACCTATATCTTTTGTATGTATGTCTATATTTTATACCGATATCTATTATATCTATAATGTCTATACTTTTTACCTATATCTATTATATCTATTATGTTTATATTTTATAACTATATCTCTTATGTCTATATTTTATGCCTATATCGATTATATCTATTATGTCTATATTTCATACCCATATCTATTATACCTCTTATTTCTATATTTTATACCTATATCTATTATATCCATTATTTCTATATTTTATACCTATATCTATTATAACTGTTATGTCTATATTTTATAGGTATATCTATTATGTCTATATATTATACCTATATCTATGATGTCTGTATTTTATACCTGTATCTATTATATCTTTATTTTATACTTATATCTATTATATATATTATATCTATATTTTATAGCTATGTTTATTATTTCTATATTTATACCTATATCTATAATGTCTATATTTATACCTTTATCTATTATATCTATTTTGTGTATATTTTATACCTATGTCTATTATGGCTATATTTTATACCTATATCTATTATATCTATGATGTCTAGATTTTTTGTCTATTATATCTATTATCTCTATATATTATACCCATATCTACTATATCTAATATGTCTATATTTTATACCTATGTCTATTATATCTATTATTTCTTATATCTATTATATCTATTATGTCTATATTTTATATCTATATCTATTGTATCTATTATGTCTGTATTTTATACGAATATCTATTATATCTATATTTTACAACCGTATCTATTATGTCTATTATTCTATATTTTATACCTATATCCATTATATCTATTATGTCTATATTTTATACCTACATCTATTATATCTATTACATCTATATTTTATACCTATATCTATTATATCAATTATTTATACCTATGTGTACTATATCTATTATATCTATATTTTATAACTATGTCTATTATATCTATTATAAATATATTTTATAACTATATCTATTATATCTATATTTTATACCTATATCTATTATATATATTATATCCATATTTTATACCTATGTCTATTATATCTATTATATCTATATTTGATAACAATATGTATTATATCTATATTTTATACCTATATCTATGGTATCTATTATATCTATATTTTATACCTATATTTATTATATCCATTATATCTATATTTTATACCTCTATCTGCTATTTCTATATTTTATACCTATATCTATTATATGTATTATGTCTGTATTTTATAGCTATATCTATTATAACTTTTATGTCTATATGTATACCTATATCTATTAAGTCAACACTTTATACCTATATTTATTATATCTATTATGTCTATATTTTATACCTATATCTGTCTATATTTCATACCTGTATCTATTATGTCAATATTTTAAACCAATATCTATTATGTCTATATTTATTGTCTATATCTATTATATCTATTATGTCTATACTTTATACCTATATCTATTATATCTATTATACGTATATTTTATACCTATATCTATTATATCTTTTATGTCTATATTTTATACCTATAACTATTTTGTCTATATTTTTTCCTATGTCTATTATATCTATTATGTCTATATTTTATACCTCTATCTATTATATCTATTATATCTATATTATTTACCTATACCTATTATAACTATATTTTATACCTATATTTCTTATATCTATATTTAATACCTATATCTATCATATCTATTAGATTTACATTTTATAATTATATCTATTATATCTATATTTTATACCTATATCTATTATATCTATATTTATGACTATAGCAATTATATCTATATTTTATACGTATATCTATAATATCTATTATATCTAATTTTATACCTATATCTATTATATCTATATTTTATCCCTTCATCTATTATATCTATTATGTCTATATTGTGTACCTATTTCTATTATGTCTATTATGTCTATATTTTATACCTATGTCTATTATATCTATTATGGCAATATTTTATACCTATATCCATCAAATCTATTATGTCTCTATTTTTTACCTATATTGTTATATCTATTATGTCTATATGTTATACCTATATCTATTATATCTATTATGTCTATATTTTATTCCTTTATCTATTGTATGTATTATGTCTATATTTTATAGCTATATCTATTATATCTATTATGTCAATACTTTATATCTATATCTATTATGTGTATATTTTATATCTGTTTCGATTATATGTATTATGTCTATATTTTATACCTATATCTATTATATCTCTTATGTCGATATTTTATACCTGTATCTATTATATCTATTATGTTTATATTTCATACCCATATCTATTCTGTCTTATTTTTATACCTATATCTATTGTATCTATTATGTCTATATTTTATACCTTTATCTACTATAGCTCTATGTCTATATTTTATACCAATATCTATTATATCTATTCTGTCTATACTTTATACCTATATCTATTATGTCTATATTTATATCTTTATCTATTATATCTATTATGTCTATGTTTTATACCTATATCTATTGTATCTGTTATGTGTATATTTTATCCCTATATCTATTATAATTATTATGTCTATATTTTATAACTATATCTCTTATATCTGTTATGACAATATTTTATACCTATATATATTATATCTATTATGTCTACATTTTATACCCATATCTATATATCTATTAAGTCTATATTTTATACTTATATATATTATATCTATTATGTCTATATTTTATACTATATCTATTATAACTATTATGTCTATATTTTATAACTGTCTCTCTTATATCTATTATGTATATTTTATACCTATATCAATTATGTATATATTTTTTACCTCTATCTATTCTCTCTATTATATCTATATTTTCTATCTATATCTATTATGTCTATATTTAATACCTATATCTATTATATCGATGATGTGTATATTTTATACCAATATGTATTATATATTTATGTCTATATTTTATCCCCAAATCTATTATATCTATTATGTCTACATTTTGTAACTATATCTATTATACCTATTATGTGTATATTTATACCTATATCTATTATATTTATTATGTCTGTATTTTAAACCTATATCTATCTGGTCTATATTTTATACCTATATCTATTATATCTATTATGTCTATATTTTATACCTATATCTATTAAGTCTATATTTTTATACCTATATCTATTATGCCTATTATGGTCTATATGTTTATACCTATATCTAAGATATTTATTATATCTATTTTTATACCTATATCTATTATATCTTTATTTTATACCTATATCTATGTCTATTATGTCTATATTTTATACCTATATATATTCTGTCGATATTTTATACTATATCTATTATATCTATTATGGTCTGTATTTTTATAACTTATATTATTATATCTATTATATCTATATTTTATACCTATATCTATTTTATCTTAATCTATTACGTCGAATTTTTTTTCCTATCTCTATTAATATCAATTATGTCTATATGTTATACTATATCTATGTATCTATTATACTATATTTCATACCTATATTGCCTTGCATTATAATCTATACATGATGAAAAAACCTATATCTCTTTATGTCCTATATTTTTATACCTAGAGTCGAGTATAT
>NW_022141892.1:0-15710 GCF_007565055.1 Rhinopithecus roxellana | reverse complement strand
AGGTAAAAAGTATAGTATAATAGATATAATTATCAAATATAAATATAATAGATATAATAGATATAGGTAATAATACAGATATGATGGATATAGGTATAAAATATGGTTATAATAGATATAAGTATAAAATATAGATATAATAGATATTGTAGATACAGGCATAAAATATAGACATAATATATAATAGATATAGGTGTAAATATAGACATAATAGATATAATAGATATAGGTATAAAATACAGACATAAGAGATATATATGTAGTTATGAAATACAGACATAATAGAATAATAGATAGCTATAAAATAATAGACAAAATAGATATGATATATATAGGTATAAAATATAGACTTAATAGATATGAAAGATATAGGTATAAAATATAGACATAATAGATACAATAGAAATCGGTATGAAATATAGACATAATAATATATAGATATAGGTATAAAATATAGACAAAATAGACATAATAGATATAGGTATAAAATATAGACATTATAGCTATAACAGATATAGTTATAAAATATAGACATAATAGTTATAATAGATATGGGTATAAAATTAGACATAATAGATACAGGTACAATATTTAGACATAATAGATATAATAGATATAGGTATAAAATATAGACATAATAGATATCATAGATATAGGTATAAAATACAGACATCATAGATACAATAGATATAGGTATAAAATATAGACATAATAGATATAATAGATATAGGTATAAAATATAGACTTGATAGATTTAATAGATATAGGTATAAAATGAAGACATAATAGATATAATAGATATAGTTATAAAATATAGACGTAATAGATATAGGTATAAAATAGAGACTTAATAGATATAAGAGATATAGTTATAAAATATAGACATAATAGTTATAATGGATATAGGTATAAAATATAGACATAATAGATACAATAGATATTGGTATAAATTATAGACAATTAGATATAATAGATATAGGTAAAAATATAGACATAATAAATATAATAGATATAGGTATAAAATGTAGACATAATAGATAATAGATATACGTATGAAATACAGATATAATAGAGATAGCTATAAAATAGAGACATAATAGATATAGGTAAAAAATATAGACGTAATAGATATAATAGATGTAGGTATAAAATATATACATAATAGATAAAATAGATATAGGTATAAAATATAGACATAATAGATGTAATAGATATGGGTATAATATAGATATAATAGATATAATAGATATAGGTATGAAATATTCACATAATATATATGATAGATATAGGTAAAAGTTACACAATAGATATATGTATAAAATATAATCATAATAGATATAATGAATATACTTATAAAATATAGACATAATAGACTAATAGAGGTATAAAATACAGACATAATGGATATAATAGATAGAGGTGCAAAATATAGACATAATAGATATAATAGATAGAGGTATAAAATATAGACATAATAGATATAATAGATAAAGGTGTAAAATATAGACCTGATGGATATAATAGATACAGTGTGTAAAATATAGACATAATAGATATAACAGATAGCGGGATTAAATATATACATAATAAAATAAAATAGATATAGGTATGGAATATAGACATAATAGATACGTAGGTAAATATAGACAGAATAGATATAACAGATATAGTTCTAAAACATAGACATAATAGTTATAATAGATATAGGTATGCATTATAGACATAAGAGATATAGGTATAAAATATAGACATAATAGATATAATAGATATAGGAATAAATTATAGACATACTGGATATAATATATATAGGTATAAAATATATACATAATAAATTTAATAGATATACGCATAAAATATTGTCATCGTAGATATAATAGATGTAGGTATAAATATAGACATAATAGTTATAGGTATAAAATATAGACATAATAGGATATAATAGATAGAGGTTTAAAATATACACATAATGGATATAGATAGATATAGGTATAAAATAAAGACATAATAGACATAATAGATATAGGTATAAGTATAGACATAATAGATATAGTGGATATAGGCATAAAATATAGACATAATAGATATAATAGATATAGGCATAAAATTTAGACATAATAGATATAATACATATAGGTATAAAATATACACATCATCGATAGAATAGATATAGGTATAAAATATAGACATAAGAGATATAAGTATAAATATAGATACAATTGAATATATAGAGGGTATAAAATATAGACATAATAGATATAGGTATAAAATATATACATAATAGATATAAGAGATATACTTATAAAATATAGACATAAAAGACATAATAGATATAGGTATTCAATATAGACATAATAGATATAGGTATAAAATATAGACATAGACTCGGATGGGGGAACATCACGCACTGGGGCCTATCATGGGGAGGGTGAGGGTGGAGGAGGGAGGGATTTGCATTGGGGAGTTATACACGATATAAATGATGAATTGATGGGTTGCTGACGAGTTGATGGGTACAGCACACCAACATGGCATAAGTATACATAAGTAACAAACCTGCACGTTATGCACATGTACCCTAGAACTGAAGTAAAATAAAAAATAAATATAAATAAATAAAAAAATAAATAAATAAAAATCAGAATTCAAAAAGAAAAATAAAATAAATAAAATATAGACATAATAGATACAGGTATAAAATATAGACATAATAGATATAATAAATATAGGTATAAAATATAGACGTAATAGATATAGGTATAAAATATAGACATAATAGTTACAATAGATGTACGTATGAAATATAGACATAATAGATATAATAGATATAGGTATAAAATATAGACATAATAGGTATAATTGATATAGGTATAAAATATAGACCTAATAGATATAATAGATACAGGTATAAATATAGATATAATAGGTATAGGTTTAAAATATAGATATAATAGATATAATAGATAGACATAATAGATATAATAGATATAGGTGTAAAATATAGATATAATAGATATAGTGGACATGGGTATCAAATATACATATAATAGATATAGGTATAAAATATAGATATAGTGGATATAATAGATATAGGTATAAAATATAGACATAATACCTATAGGCATAAAATATAGACATCATAGATATAATAAGTATAAAATATAGATATTATAGATAAAATAGATGTCAGTATTAAAAAATACATATAATAGATACAGGTATAAAATATCGACAATAGATATAATAGATATAGATATCAATATAGATATAATAGATATAAAAGACACATGTTTACAATATAGACATAATAGACATGATAGATACAGGTTTAAAATATAGACATTACAGATATAATAGATATAGGTATAAAAATAGACATAATAGACATAGGTACAATATATAGACATAATAGATATAATAGATATAGGTATTAAATATAGACATAATAGATTTAGGTATAAAATACAGACATCATAGATATACGTATGAAATATAGACATAATAGATATAGGTATAAAATATAGACATAATAGATATAGGTATAATATTTAGACATAATAGATATAATAGATATAGGAATAAAATACAGACATAATTGTTATAATAGATATAGGTATAAAATACAGACAGAAGAGATGTACGTATAAAATACAGACATAATAGATATAATGGATATAGGTATAAAAAATACACATAATAGATATAATAGATATAGGTATAAAATATACACATATTAGTTATAACAGATATAGATATAAAATATAGACATAAAAGATGTATTCGAGGTATAAAATATAGACATAATAGATATAACAGATAAAGATATGAAATATAGACATAATAGATATAATAGATATTGTTATAAAAAATAGACATAGTAGATATGGGTATAATATTTAGACATAATAGATATAATAGATATAGGTATAAAATATAGACATAAAGATATTATAGATACACGTGTAAAATATACACAAACAGATATAATAGATATAGGTGTAAATATAGACCTAATAGATACAGATATAAAATATAGACATAATATATATAATGGATATAGATATAAAATATAGACATAATATATACCTTTCAAATATAGACATAATAGATATAGATATAGGTGTAAAATATAGACATAATATATAGTTATAAAATATAGACATAATAGTTATCATAAGTACACGTAAAAAATATAGACATAATAGATATAGGTTTAATATGCAGACATAATAGATATAATAGATACAGGTATAAAATATAGACATAAAGATATAATAGATACACGTGTAAAATATACACAAAACAGATATAATAGATATAGGTATAAAATATAGATATAGTGGATATAATAGTTATAGGTATAAAATATAGACTTAATAGATATAATAGATATAGAATAAAATATAGACACAATAGATATAATAGATAAAGATATAAAATATAGATATAATAGATATAATAGATTCTGGCATAAAATATAGACATAATAGATATGGGTATAAAATATAGACATACTAGATATAATAGATATAGGTATAAAATATAGACATACGTTGTATAATAGATATAGGTATAAAATATAGACATAATAGATATAATCGATATATTTATAAAATATAGACATAAGAGATATAGGCATAAAATATAAACATAATGGATATAATAGATATAGGTAAAAAATATAGACATAAGAGATATAATAGATATAGGTATAAAATATAGACATAATAAATATAATCGATACAGGTATAAAATATAGACCATAATAGATATATGTATAAACTCTAGCCGTAATAGATATAATAGATATCGGTATGAAATATAGACATAATACATACAAAAGATACAGGTATAAAACATAGACATAATAGATACAATAGATATAGGTATAAAATATAGACAAAATAGATATAATAGATATACGTATTAAATATAGACATAATATATATGATATATAGGAATAATATAGACATAAAACATATGATAGATATAGGTATAAAATATAGACATAATAGATATAATAGAAATAGGTATAAAATATAAACACAACAGATATAATAGATATAGGTATAAAATATAGACATAACAGATATAATAGATATAGGTATACAATATAGACATAATAGATATAATAGATATAGGTATAAAATATAGATATAATAGATATAATAGATAGAGGTAAAAAATATAGACATAATAGATCTAATAGATAGAGGTATAAAATATAAACATAATATATGCAATAGATAGAGGTATAAAATATAGACATAATAGATATAATCGATATAGGTATATAATATAGACATAATAGATATAATCGATATAGGTATAAAATAGAGACATAATGGATACAATAGATATCGGAATAAAATATACATATAATAGATATAGGTACGAAATATAGTTATAATAGATATATTAGATATAAGTATAAAATATACATATAATAGATAGGTATAAAATATAGACATAATAGGTATAATAGATATAGGTATAAAATCTAGACATAATAGATATAATACATATACCTATAAAATATACACATAGTTGATATAAAAGATATAGGTATAAAATATAGACATAATAGATATAGGTATAAAATATAGACATTATAGATATAATAGATATAGGTGTGAAATATAGATATAATAGACATAGGTATAAAATATAGATATAATAGATATAATATACATAGTTATAAAATATAGTTATAATAGATAAAATAGATATAGGTATAAAATATAGATATAATAAATATAGTTAGAAAATATAGAAATAATAGATACAGGTATAAAATACAGACATAATAGATATGATAGATATAGGTATAAAATATAGACATAATAGATATAATAGATAGAGGTATAAAATATAGATAAAATAGATATAGGTATAAAATAGAGATATAGTAGATATAATAGACATACGTTTAAAATAGAGATACATTAGATATCGGTATAAAATATAGATGTAATAGATATAATAGATAGACGTAAAAATATAGACATAATAGATATAATAGATAGAGGTATAAAATATAAACATAATATATGCAATAGATAGAGGTATAAAATATAGACATAATAGATATAATAGATTGAGGTGTAAAATATAGACATAAGAGATATAATAGATAGAGGCATCAAATATAGGCAAAATAGATATAATAGATATTGCTATAAAATATATACAATAGATATAATAGATATAGGTATAACAGATAGTCATAATAGATATAATAGATACAGACATAATAGATCTAATAGATATTGGTATAAAATATAGACATAATACATAGAATATATATAGGTATAAAATATAGACATAGTAGATATAATAGATATAAGCATTAAATATAGACATAATAGATATAGGTATAAAACATAGATATAATAGACATAATAGATAGAGGTATAAATATAGACATAGTAGATATAATAGATATAGGTATAAAATATAGACATAATAGATATAGGTATAAAATATAGACATAATAGATATAATGGATATAGGTATAAAATATAGACATAATTGACATAGGTTAAAATATAGACATAATAGAAATAATATATAGTGATATAATATAGACAAAATAGATATAATGAATAGAGGTATAAAATATAGACATAATTGATATTATAGATATAATGGATAGAGAAATAAAATATAGACATAATAGATATAATAGTGGTATAAATTATAGACATGATAGATATAACAGATATAGGTATAAAATATAGACATAATAGATATAATACATAACGTATAAAATTTAGACATAATCGATATAACAGATAGAGGTATAAAATATAGACAAAATATATATAATAGATATAATATATAGAGGAATGAAATACAGACATAATAGATATAGTAGATAGAGGTATAAATTAAAAACATAACAGATGTAATAGATAGAGGTATAAAATATAGACCTAATAAATATAATAGATGAAGCTATAAAATATAGACATATAAGATATAATAGATAGACGTATAAAACATAGACAATAGATTTAATAGATACAGTTATAAAATATAGACATAATAGGTATAATAGATATAGACAAAATAGATATAATAGATATAGGTATAAAATATAGACATAATAGATATAATACATATAGTTATAAAATATAGACATAATAGATATAACAGATAAAGGTATAAAATATATACATAATAGATATAGGTACACAATAAAGATATAATAGATAAAATAGAGGTATACAATATAGACATAATAGATATAGGTATGAAATATAGACATAATACATACAATAGATATAGGTATAAAATATAGACATAATAGATATAATAGAAATAGGTATAACCAATAAATAATAGATATAGGTATAATATATAGACAATGGATATAATAGATATAGGTATAAAATATAGTCATAATAGGTATAATAAATATAGACAAAATAGATGTAATAGATATAGGTATAAAATATAGACATAAGAGATATAATAGATATAGTTAAAAAATGTAGACATAATAGATATAATAGATAGGTATAAAATATAAACATAATAGATATATGCATAAAATATAAATATAAGAGTTGTAATAGATAGAAGTATAAAATATAGACATTATAGATATTAGAGATATAGGTATAAAGTATAGACATAATTTATATAATAGATATACACATAAAATATAGACATAATAGATATAATAGATAGGTATAAAATATAGATGTGATAGATATAGGTATAAAATATAGACATAATAGATATAATAGATATATTAAAAAATATAGACATAAAAGATATAATACATATAGTTATAAAATATAGACATAATAGATATAGGTATAAAATATAGATATAACACCTATAATAGTGATATAAAATAAAGGCATAATAGATATAATACATATAGTTATTAACACAGACATAATAGATATAGGTATATAATATATACATAATAGATATAATAGATGTAGGTATAAAATGTAGACATAATAGATATAATAGATATAGGTGTAAAAAATAGAAATAATAGATATAATTGATATAGGTATAAAATATAGACATAATAGATATAATACATAAAGGTATAAAATGTAGATAGAATAGATATAATAGATATAGGTATAAAATATAGATATAATAGATATAATAGACATAGGTGTAAAATATACACATAATAGATATAGGTATAAAATATAGATATAATAGATATAGGTATAAAATATAGACATAATAGATATAATAGACATAGGTATAAAATATAGACATAATAGATACAATATATATAGAGAGATATAATAAATATACGTATAAAATATAGACATAATAGATATAATAGATATAGGTATGAAATATAGGCATAATAGATATACGTATAAAATATAGACATAATAGATATAATAGAAACAGGTATAAAATAGAGACATAATAGATATAATCGATATAGGTATAAAATATAGACATAAGAGATATAGGTATCATGTATAGATATAATAAATGCAAGAAATATAGGTATGAAATATAGATATAATAGATACAATAGATATAGGTATAACATATAGACATAATTGATATAATAGATATAGGAAAAAAATATAGACGTAATAGATAAAATAGATATAGGTATAAAATATAGATATAATAGATATAATAGATATAAGTATAAAATACAGACATAATAGATATAATAGATATAGGTATAAAATATCGACAGAATATATATAGGTATAAAATATAGACATAATAGACATAGATATAGGTATAAAATAAAGATATAATAGATATAGGTATAAAAAATAGATATAATAAATATATTAGATATAGGTATAAAATATAGACATAATAGGCATAATAGATATAGGTATAAAATATAGACTTAATAGATATAGGTATAAAATATAGACATAATAGATATAATAGATATAGGTATAAAATATAGACAGAATAGATATAGGTTTAAAATACAGACATAATAAATATAATAGATATAGGTATAAATATACACATAATAGGTATAATAGATATAGTTACAAAATGTAGACATAATAGATATAATAGATTTGGGGATAAAATATAGACATAAAATATATAATACATATTGGTATAAAATATACACATCATCGATATAATAGATATAGGTATTAAATATAGACATAATAGATATAGATAGAAAATATAGATATAATAGAGAGAATAGATAGAGGTAAAAAATATATACATAATTGATATAGGTATAAAATATATACATAATAGATATAAGAGAGACAGTTATAAAATATAGACATAATAGTTATAATAGATATAGGTATAAAATATAGACATAATAGATATAATATATATAAGTATAAAATATAGACTTAATAGATATAATAGATATGGGTATAAAATGTAGACATAATAGATATAATATATATAGGTATAAAATATTGTCATAACAGATATAAGAGATATAGTTATAAAATATAGACATAATAATTATAATAGATATAGGGATAAAATATACACATAACAGATACAATAGATATAGGTATAAAACATAGACATAATAGATATAATAGATAAAGATATAAAATATAGACATAATAGATATAGGTATAAAGTATAGACAGAATAGATATAATAGATATTGGTATAAAATATAGACATAAGAGCTATAGTAGATAAAGGTATAAAATATAGACATAATAGATACAATAGATATAGGTATAAAATAAAGACAGAATAGATATGGGTATGAAATATAAACATAATAGATATAATAGATACAGGTATAAAATATCGACATAAGAGATATAATAGATATAGGTATAAAATATAGACATAATACATATAATCGAAACAGATATAAAATATACACATAATAGATATAGATATAAAGTATTGACATAATAGATATAATAGATATAGCTATAAAATATAGACATAATACATACAATAGATAAAGGAATAAAATATAGACATAATAGATATAATAGATATAGGTATAACATATAGACATAATAGATATAACAAATATAGGTAAAAAATAGAGACATAATAGATTTGATGGATATAGGTATAAAATATTGCCATAATAGATATAATAGACATAGGTATAAAATATAGACATAATAGACATAATAGAAATAGGTACACAATATAGACATAATAGATATAATAGATGAAGGGATAAAATATAGATATAATAGATATAGGTATAAAATTAGATATAATAGATATTATAGATATACGTATAAAATATAGATATAATTGCTATAGTCATAAAATATAGATATAATAGATATAGGTATAAAATATAGATATAATAGATATAATTATAAAATGTAAATCTAATAGATATGATAGATATAGGTATTAAATATAGATATAAGAAATATAGGTATAAAATATAGTTATAATAGGTATAGGTAAATAATATAGATATAATAGATATAATAGATAGAGGTATAAAATATAGACATAATAGATATAATAGACATAGGAAAAAATATAGACAAAATAGTTATAGGTATAAAATATAGACATAAAAGATATAATAGATATAGGTATAAAATATACGTATAATAGATATAATAGATATAGGTATAAAGTATAGACATAATAGATATAATAGATATAGACAATAAATATAGACATAATAGATATTGGTTTAAAATATTGACATAATAGATACAGGTATGAAATATAGACAGATATAGGTATAAAATATAGACATAATAGATATAATAAATATAGGTATAAAGTGTTGACTTAATAGATATAGGTATACATATAGACATAAAAGTTATAATAGATATAGCTATAAAATACAGACATAATACATATAATAGATATAGGTATAAAATATAGAAATAGCAGATAGAGGTATAAAATATAGATATAATGGATATAATAAATATAGGTATAAAATATAGATATAATAGATACCATAGATATAGGTATAAAATATAGATATAATACATATTGTTATCAAATATAGATATAATAGATATAATAGACATAGGTATAAAATATGGATATAATATATATAATAGATATAGGTATAAAATATAGATATAATAGATATAGTTATAAAATATATTATAATAGATATAATAGACATAGTTATAAAATATAGATATAATAGATATAGTACACATAGGTATAATAATTGATATAATAGATATAGGTATAAAATATAGATGTAATAGATATAATAGATGTAGGTATAAAATATAGACATAATAGATATAATGGATATAGGTATAAAATATAGAAATAATAGACATAATAGATACGGTTGTAAAATATAGATATAATAGATATTCGTATAAAATACAGACATAATAGATACAATAGATATAGATATAAAATATAGACATAATAGATATAATAGATATAAGAAATAATAGATATAATAGACATAGGTATAAAATATAGACATATTAGATATAGTAGATATGGGTATAATATATAGAGATAATAGATATAATAGACAAAAAATCTAGACATCATAGATATAATAGATATAGGTATAAAATATAGCCATAATAGACATAGGTATACAATATACACCAAAATAGATATAATAGATAAAGGTATAAATATAGACATTATAGATATAGGTATAAAATATAGAAATAATAAACATAGCTATAAAATATAGATATAATATATATAATATATATAGGTATAAAATAAAGACATAATAGATACAGGTATAAAATACAGACATCATAGATATAGGTATAATATATAGACATAATAGATATACCTATAAAATATAGACATAACAGTTATAATAGATATAGGTATAAAATATAGAAATAATGGATATAATAGATATAGGTATAAAATATAGAAATAGAGGTATAATAGATATGGGTATGAAATATAGACATAATAGATATAATCGATATAGGCATAAAATATAGACATAAGAGATATAGTTATAAATATAAACATAATAGATATAATAGATATAGGTAAAAAGTATAGACATTATAGATATAATAGATATCGGTATAAAATATAGACATACATACAAAAGATATAGGTATATAACATATAGACAATGATAGAAACAATACATATAGGTATAAAATATAGACATAATAGATATAATAGATATAGGTATAAAATATAGACATAATAGATATGATATATATATGTATAAATTATAGACATAATAGATATGATAGATATAGGTATTAAATATAGACATAATAGATATGATAGATATAGGTATAAAATATAGACATATAACATAGAGATATAGGTATCAATAAAGACATAATAGATATGATAGATACAGGTACAACATATAGATATATAGATATAGGCATAAAATATAGATATAATGGATATCATAGATATATATGTATAAAAAATAGATCAAATAGATACAGGTATAAAATATAGACATAATAGATATAATGGATAACTGTATGAATATAGATGTAATAGATATATAGTTATAAACTATAGATATAATAGATATACGTATACAATATAGATATAATTGATATAGTCATAAAATATAGATACAATAGATATAGTAGATATTGGTATAAAATATAGATATAATAGATATTATTACTAAATATAAATCTAATAGATATAATAGATATAGGTATTAAATATAGATATTAGAAATATAGGTATGAAAATGTAGTTATAATAGATATAGGTATAAAATATAGACATTATATATAATAGATATAGAAAAAAATATAGACATAATAGATATGGGTATAAAATATAACATAATAGATATAAGAGATATAGGTATAAAATATAGATATAAGAGATATAATAGATAGAGGTATTAAATATAGACATAACAGATATAATAGATGTAGGTATACAATATAGACATAATAGACATAATAGATACAGTACAAAATATAGACTAATAGATATAATAGATATCGGTAAATAATATAGACAAAATAGTTTATAGGTGAAATATATAGAAATAATAGATATAATAGATATAGGTATTAAAAATAGACATAATAGATATAATAGGTATAGTTATAATATATAGACATAATAGATATAGGTATAAAATATAGACATAATAGATTAATAGATATAGGTATTAAATATAGGCATAATAGACATAATACATACAGTTATATAATATAGACATAATTAGATATAATAGATATAGGTACAAATATAGACAGAATAGATATAGGTATAAAATATAGACATAATACATATAATAAATATAGGTAATAAAAATAGACAATAGATATAATAGGTATAGTTATAATATATAGACATAATAGATATAGGTATAAAATAGACATAATAGATATAGGTATAAAATATAGACATAATAGATATAATAAATATAGGTATAAATATAGACTTAATATATATAGGTATGAAATATAGACATAATAGACATAATAGATATAGGTATAAAAATACAGACATAATAGACATAAGAGATTAGGTATAAAAAATAGAGAGAATAGATAAAGGTTTAAAATATAGACATAATAGATATAATAGATATAGGTATTAAATATAGACATAATAGACATAATACATATAGGTATAATATAGACATAATAGATATAGGTAGAAAATATAGATATAATAGATATAATAGATATATGTATAAACTATGACATAACAGATAATAGACATAGGTATAAAATATACATAATAGATATAATAGATATAGGTATAAAAATAGACATAATAGATACTATAGATATAGACATAATAGATATAATAGATATAGGTATAAAATATAGACATAATAGATATAATAGATATAGGCATGAAATATAGACATAATAGATATAGGTATAAAATATAGACGAAATAGATAATAGATACAGGTATAAAATATAGACATAATAGATATAATAGTTATAGGTATACAATATTGACATAATAGATACAATAGATACAGGTATAAAATATAGACATAATAGATATAAAGTTATAGGTATAAAATATAGACATAATAGATATAGATATAGGTGTAAAATATAGACATAATAGATATAATAGATATTTGTATAAGATATTGTCATGATCGATATAATAGATATAGGTATGAAATATAGACATAATAGATATAATAGATATAGGTTTAAAATAAAGACATAATAGATATAATAAATATAGTTATAAGATATAGACATAATAGATATAGGTATAAAATACAGACATAAAAGTTATAATATGTATAGATATAAAATATAGATAAATAGACATAATAGATATAGGTATAAAATACAGAATAATAGATATAGTAGATATAAGGTAATATAGATAATAGATATACGTATAAAATACAGACAAAATGGATATAACCGATATAGGTATAAATATAGGCATAATATATATAATAGATATAAGTATAAAATATAGACATAATAGATGTAATAGATATAGGTATAAAATATAGACATAATAGAGATAATAGATATAGGTATAAAATATACATAAATAACTATAGATATAAAATATAATAGATATAGGCATGAAATATAGACAAAATAGATATAGGTAGAAAACATAGACATAGATACAGTAGATATAGGTATAAAAATATAACATCATAGATATAATAGAGATGGGTATAAAATATAGATGTAATAGATATAATAGTATAGAGAGTAAAATATAGACATAGTAGATATAATATATATAGGTATAAAATATAGACATAATGGATATAATAGATATAGGTAAAAAATATAGACATAATAGATATAATAGATATAGGTATAAAATATAGACATAATAGATATAATAGATAAAGTTAAAAAATATACAAAATAGATATAATAAATATAGGTATAAAATATAGACATAAGAGATATAATAGATATAGGTATAAAATATAGACATAATAGATATAATAGATATAGGTATAAAAATAGACATAATAGATATAGATATTAAATATAGACATAATAGATATAATAGAAATAGGTATTAAATATACACATAATAGATATAATAGATATAGTTATCAAATATACACAAAATAATAATAATAGATATAGGTATAAAATATACATAATAGATATAGGTAAAAAGTATAGACATAATGGTTATAATATATATAGGTATGAAATATATACATAATACATATAATTGGTATAGGTTTAAAATAAAGACATAATAGATATAATAGATATAGGTATAAGGTATAGACATAATAGATATATAGATACAGGTATAAAATATAGACATAATAGCTTAAATAGACATAGGTATAAAACATTGATATAATAAATACAATAGATATAGTTATAAAATACAGACATAGTAGATATAATAGATATTGGAATAAAATATAGACATAATAGATATAATAGATATAGATATATAATATAGACATAATAGATATAAGAGATATAAGTAAAAAATATGGACATAATAGATATAGGTATAAATACAGACCTAATAGATATAATAGATATAGGTATTAAATATAGACATAAAACATATAAGAGATATACGCATAAGATATAGACATAATAGATATAATAGATATAGATATAAAATATAGACATAATAGATATAATAGATATAAGTATAAAATATAGACATAATAGATATTATAGAAATAGTGATAAAATATAGACATAGATATAATAGATATAGGTATAAATTATAGACATCATAGATACAATAGATATAGGCACAAAATATAGACATCATAGATAGATATAGGTATAAAATATAGACATCATAGATATAATACATATAGG
>NW_022141891.1:0-11361 GCF_007565055.1 Rhinopithecus roxellana | reverse complement strand
CAGATATAATAGATATAATAGATATCGGTATAAAATAGGGATATAATAGATACAGTAGACATAGTTATAAAATATGGATATAATAGATATAATAGATATAGGCATGAAATATAGACATCAAGTATATAATAGATATAGCTATAAAATATACACATCATAGATATAATATATATAGGCATAAAATATAAACCTCATAGATGTAATAGATAAAAGCATAAAATATAGACATCATAGCTATAACAGGTATAGGTATTAAATACAGACATCATAGATATAATAGATATAGGTATCAAGAATAGATATCATAGATATAATTATATAGTTATAAAATATAGACATCATAGATATAGAAAGAAAATATAGACATAATAGATATAGTATAGGTAGAAAATACAGACATAATTGATATAATAGATGTAGGTATCAAATCTAGACATAATAGATATAATAGATATAGGTATAAATATAGACATAATAGATATAATAGATATAGGTAAAATATAGACATAAGAGATAAAATAGATATAGGTATAAAATATAGACATAATAGATATAATAGATATAGGTATAAAATACAGACATAATAGAGATAATAGATATCGGTATAAAATATAAACATTATAGGTATAATAGATACAGGTATAAAATATAGATAAATTAGATATACGTATAAATTATAGACATAACAGATATAATAGATACAGGTATAAAAGAAACACATAACATATATAATAGATATAGACATAATAGATATAAAAGATACAGGCATAAAATACAGACATAATAGATATAATATATAGGTATAAAATATAGACATAATAGATATAGTTATAAAATATAGATACAATAAATATAATAGGTATAGGTATAAAATATAGACATAAAAAATATAATCGATATATTTATAAAATATAGACATAATAGATATAGGTGTAAAATATAGACATAATAGATATAGTAGATATAGATCTAAAATATGATATAATAGATAAAATAGGTATAGGTGTAAAACACAGGCATAATCGATATAGGTATAAAATATAGACATAATAGATCTAATAGATTTAGGTATAAAATATAGACATAATAGATATAATTGATATAGGTATAAAATATAGACATAATAGGTATAGGTATAAAACATGGACATAATAGATATAATACATATAGGTATAAAATGTAGACATAATAGATATAATAGATATGGGTATAAAATATAGACTAATAGATATAATAGATAGAGGTATAAAATATACACAAAATGGATATAGGTAAAATATAGACATAATAGATATAATATAGGTATAAAATATAGACATAATAGATATCGGTATAAAATATAGACATAATAGATAATATATATAGTTATAAAATATTGACATAATAGATACTTATAAAATATATAACATAAATATAATAGATATAGTTATAAAATATAGATATAATAGTTATAATTGATATAGGTATAAAATATACATAATAGATATAATAAATAAGGTATAAAATATAGACATAATAGATATAATAGATATACATAAAAAATATAGACATAGGATATATAATAGATATAGGTATAAAATATAGAAATAATAGATATAGGTATCAAATATAGATATAATAGATATAATAAATATAGTTATAAAATATATATAATATATATAATAGACATAGGTATAAAATATAGATATAATAGATATAGGCATAAAATATAGATATAATAGATATAGGTATAAAATACAGATATAATATAATATATACAGGTATAAAATGTAGATATAATGGGTATAGGTATAAAATATAGTCATAATGGATATAACAGATATAAGTATAAAAAATAGACATAATATGTGTAGGTATAAAATATCGACATAATAGATGTAATAGATATAGGTATAATAAATAGACATAATAGATATAACCGATATTGGTATAAAACATAGACATAATAGATATAATATATATAGGTATAAAATATAGACATAATAGATATAATAGATATAGGTATGAAATATAGACATAATGATAAATAGATACGGGTATAAAATATAGACAGAGTAGATATAATAGATATAGGTATAAAATGTAGACATAATGGATTTAATAGATATAGGTATAAAATATAGACATAATTGATATAATAGATATAGGTATCAAATATAGACATAATAGATATAATAGATATAAGTATGAAATATTCACATAACAGATATATATAGGTATAAAATATAGATGTACTAGATATAATAGATATAGGTATAAAACTTGATATACTAGGTATAATAAATAAAAGTATAAAATATGGAAATACTAGATATAATAGATATAGGTATAAAATATAGATATCCTAGATATAGGTAAAAAATACAGATATAATAGATATAATAGATACAAGTATAAAATATAGATATAATAGATATGGTTATAAAATATAAATATAGAGGTATAAAATATGGATATAATAGATATAATAGATATAGGTATAAAATATGGATATAATAGATATAATAGATATAGGTATAAAATATAGACATAATAGATATAATAAATATAGGTATAAAATAAAGACATAATAGATATAGGTAAAAAATATAGACATAATAGACATAATAGATATACGTATAAAATACAGACATAATAGACATAATAGATATTTGTATAAAATGTAGAAATAATGGATATAAGAGATATAGGTATAAAATATAGACATCGTAGACATAATAGATGCAGGTAAAAAATATAGTCATCATCTTTATAATAGATATAGGTATAAAATATAGGCATCATAAATATAATAGATATAGGTATAAAATATACATATAATAGATATAATACATATAGTTGTAAAATACAGATATAATAGATATAATAATATCGGTATAAAATAGGGATATAATAGATACAGTAGATATAGTTATAAAATATGGATATAATAGATTATAATAGATATAGGCATGAATATAGACATCAGTATATAATAGATATAGCTATAAAATATGCACTCATAGATATAATAGATATAGGCATAAAATAAACCTCATAGATGTAATAGATAAAGCATAAAATACAGACATCATAGCTATAACAGGTATAGGTATTAAATACAGACTCATAGATATAACTAGATATAGGTATAAAGAATAGACATCATAGATATAATATATATAGTTATAAAATATAGACATCATAGATATAGAAAGAAAATATAGACATACTAGATATAGTATAGGTATAAATACAGATATATATATTTATAGGTATAAATTTATTTATAAATTTATATATTTATAGGTTAAATTTATATATTTTATATATTATAGCTATAAATTTATATATTATAGGTATAAAACAGATAATATATAGAATAGTAGAAATATAGATATAATAGATAAAATAGATATAGTTATGAAATATAGATATAATAGATGTAGGTATAAAATATAGACATAATAGATATAACAGATATAGGTATAAAATAGATAGATAGAATAGATATAATACATATAGGTACAAAATATAGATATAATAGATAAAGGTATAAAATAGAGTTATAAGGGATATAATAGATATAGTTATAAAAAATAGACTTAATAGATATAATAGATATAGTTATAAAAAATAGACTTAATAGATATGATAGATATAGGTATAAAATATAGACATAATAGACATAATAGGTATAGGTATAAAATATAGACATAATAGATATATTAGATTTAGGTATAAAATATAGTCGTAATAGATATATGTATAAAATATAGACATAATAGATATAATAGATGTAGGAATAAAATAGAGACATAATAGATAAAATAAATATAGGTATAAAATATAGATATAGTGGATAAATAAATATAGGTGTGAAATATAGACAAAACAGATATAATAGATATAGGTATAAAATATAGACATAATAGATGTAATAGATAACGATATAAAATATAGACATAATACATTTAATTGATATTGTTATAAAATATAGACATAATAGATATAAGATATATATGTATGCAATATAGACAGAATAGATATAATAGATATAGGTATAAAATATAGACATTATAGATATAATATATATAGTTATAAAATATAGACATAATAGATATAATAGACATAGGTATAAAAGATACATATAATACCTATAGGCATAAAATATAGATATAGAAGAAATAGGTATAAAATATAGACATAACAGATATAATAGATATAGGTATAAAATATAGACATTATAGATATAATAGATATAGGTATAAAATATAGGCATAATAGGATATAGGTATAAAATATAGACATAATAGGTATAAGAGATAAAGGTATAAAATATAGACATAATAGAAATAATAGATATATGCATAAAATATAGACATATAGATATAATAGACATAGGTATAAACATACATATAATACATATAGGCATAAAATATAGATATAGTAGATATATGTATAAAATATAGACATAATAGATATAATAGATATAGGTATAAAATATAGACATAATAGATATAATAGACATTGGTATAAAATATAGGCATAATAGATATAATAGAATAGGTATAAAATATAGACATAATTGATATAATACATATAAGTATAAAATATAGACATAATAGATAAAATATATATAGGTTTAAAATGTACACGGAAAAGATATAATAGATAGAGATATAAATATGCACAGAATAGATATAATAGATATAGGTATAATATATAAACATAATAGATATAGCAGTAAAATACAGACATAATAGATATAATAGATAAAGTTATTAAATATAGATATAATAGATATAGGTATAAAATATAGATATAATAGATATAATATGTATACGTATAAAATATAGACATAATTGATATAGGCATAAAATATAGATATCATAGATATAATAGATATAAGTAAAATATAGATATAATAGATATAATTATTATATATAAATATAATAGATATAATAGATATAGGTATGAAATATAGATATAAAAATATAGGCATAAAATATAGTTATAATAGATATAGGTATAAAATATAGATATAATAGGTATGATAGACAGAGGTATAAAATATAGACATAATAGTTATACATATAAAATATACACATAGTTGATATAATAGATATAGGTATAAAATATAGTCATAATAGATACAGATATAAAATATAGACATAATTGATATGATAGACATAGCTATAAATATAGATAAAATAGATATAAAATATATAGTTATAAAATATAGACATAATAGATATAATAAATACAGGTACAAAAATGGATACAATAGATATAGGTATGAAATATAGACATAATAGATATAATAGATATAGGTATAAAATATAGACATAATAGATATAATGGATATAGGTATAAAATATAGACATAATAGATATAATAGATAAAGTTAAAAAATATAGACATAATAGGTATAATAAATATAGGTATAAAGTATAGACATAAGAGAAAAAAGAGATAAGGTATAAAAAATAGACATAATAGATATAATACATATACGTATAAAATATAGACATAACAGATATAATTGATATAGTAGATACAGTTATAAAATATAGATATAATAGATATAACGGATATAGTCATAAAATATAGACATAATAGTTATAATAGATATAGGTATATAAAATACACATAATAGATATAGGTCGAATATTTAGACATAATAGATATAATAAATATAGGTATAAAATATAGATATAATAGATATAATAGACACAGGTATAAAATATAGACATAATAGATATAATAGATAAGGTAAAAAATATAGACATAATAGATATAATAATATAGGTATAAAATATAGACATAATAGATATAATAGATATAGGTATAAAATATAGATATATAGATATAGCTATAAATATAGACATAATGGATAGAATAGATATAAGTATAAAATATAGACATAATATATATAACAGATATACATGTAAAATATAGACATAATAGATATAATAGATATAGGTGTAACATATAGACAGAATAGATATAGGTTAAATACATACATAATAGATATAATAGATATAGGTAATAAATATACACATAATAGATTAATACATAAAGTTATAAAATTGTAGACATAAAAGATATAATAGATATAGGGATAAATATAGACATACATATATATAATATATATATGGTATAAAATATAGACATCATCGATATAACGAGATATAGGTATAAAATATAGACATAATAGATATAACATATATACTTGTAAAATATAGACATAATAGTTATAATAGTATAGGTACAAATAGAGACATAATACTTATAGCTATCAATATAGACATAATAGATATTATAGATATTGATATAAAATATAGACATAATAGATATAGGTATAAATAAAGACATAATAGATATAGATATAGGTATAATCTACAGACATAATAGATATAGGTATATAATATAGACATAATAGATATAATAGATATAGGTAAAAAATATAGACATAATAGATATAATAGATAAAGTATAAATATAGATATAGTAGATATAGGTATAAAAAATAGACATAATGGATATAATAGATACGCATAAAATACAGATATGATAGATATAGGTATAAAATATAGATATAATAGATATAGGTTTAAAATATAGACATAATAGATGCAATAGATATAGGTATAAAATATCGACATAAGTGATATAAAAGATATAGGTATAAAATATAGACATAAAAGATATAATAGATATAGGTATAAAAGACAGACATAATAGATATAATAGATATCGGTATAAAAGATAGGACATAATATATATAAGACATAGAGTTTAAAATCCCGACATAATAGATGTAATGGATATCGTATAAAATATAGACATAATACGTATAATAAATGTAGGTATAAAATATACATACAATAGAAATGATAGATGCAAGTATAAAATTTAGATATGATAGATATAATGGATATAGGTATAAAATGTAGATATAATGGATATAGAAAAAAATGTAGATATAATAGCTATAATAGATATAGGTGTATAATACAGATATAATAGTTATAGGTATAAAACATAGACAAAATAGATATAATAGATATAGGTTTAAAATCTAGACATAATATAGAGGTATAAAATTTAGTCATAATTGATATAATAGATACAGGTATAAAATATAGACATAATAGATATAATAGATATAGGTATAAAATATACACTAATAGATATAATGGATATAGGTATAAAATATAGACATAATAGATACAGGTATAAAATATAGATACCATAGATATAATAGATATAGGTATAAAATATAGACATAATAGATATAATAGATATAGGTATAAACGTAGACATATAGATATAATAGATATAGGCATAAAATATAGATACAATAGAATAGGTATAAATATAGATATAATAGATATTATAGATACAAGAATAAAATATAGATATGATAGATATAATGGATATAGGTATAAAATATATTTATATAAGATATTGCTATGAAATATAGACACAGTAGATATAGATATAGGTATAAAATAAAGATAGACACTGTATAAAAAAACAGATATAATAGACATAGGTATAAAATAGAGACATAATAGATATACTAGATATAGCTATAAATATAGACCTAATAGATATAATAGATATTGGTATGAATACAGACATAATAAATATAATAGATATATGTATAAAATATAGACATAATAGATATGATATATATAGGTATAAAATATAGGTATAAAAGATATAATAGATACAGGTATAAAATATAGATATAATAGACTAAGGTATAAAATATAGATATAATAGATATAATAGATAAAGTTATAAAATATAGATATAATATATAATAGAAATAGAAATAAAATATAGATATAGTAGATATGTATAGGTATAAAATATATATATAATGGATATAATAGATATAGGCATAAAATATAGATATATCAGATATAGCTATAAAATATAGACACAATAGATATTGATATAGGTATAAAATAAAGATAGACACAGGTATAAAAAACAGATATAAAAGATATAGGTATAAAATATAGACATAATAGATATAATAGAAATAGGTATAAATATAGACATAAAAGATATAATAGATATAGGTAAAAATATAGACATAATAGATATTATAGATAAAGGTAAAAAATATAGACACAATAGATATAATAAATATAGGTATAAAATATAGACATAAGAGATATAATAGATATAGGTATAAAAGAGAGACATAATAGATATAGGCATAAAATAGAGACATAATAGATATAATAGATATAGTTATAAAATATAGACGTAATAGATATTATAGATATAGGTATAAAATATAAACATAATAGATATAATAGATATGGGTATAATATAGAGACATAATAGATATAATAGATATAGCTATGAAATACAGACATAATATATAATAGATATAGGTATAAAATATAGACATAATAGATATGATATATATATGTATAAAATAAAAACACAATAGATATGATAGATATCGGTATAAAAAACAGATATAATAGATATAATAGAAATAGGTATAAAATATAGATATAATAGATATAGGTATAAAACATGGACATTATAGATATAATAGATACAGGTATAAAATATAGATATAATAGATATAGGTAAAAAATATAGATATAATAGATATAGTAGACATAATAGATATAATAGATATAGATATAAAATATTGATACAATAGCTATAATGGATATGGTTATCATATACATATAATAGATATACGTATAAAATATAGATATAGTGGATAAAATAGATATAGGTATGTAATATAGACATAATAGATATAATAGATATCGGTAAAAAATGCAGACATGATAGATATATGCATATATAATAGATAAATAGTATACGTATAATAGATTAATAGGTATAAAATATAGACAATAAATGATATAGGTATAAAATATAGATATAATAGATATAATTATAAGAAATATAAATATAGACGACATAATTGATATAGGCAAGAAATATAGATATAATGTATATAGATATAAAATATGGTTATAATAGATATGTTTAAAATATAGATATAATATATAATAGATATAGGGACAAATATAGACATAAAAGATATAATTGATAGAGTTATAAAATATAGACATAATAGATATAATAGATAGAGGGATAAAATATAGACATAATAGATATAATAGATATTGGTATAAAATACAGACATAATAGATGTAATAGATATAGGTATAAAATATAGACATAATAGATATATTAGATTTACGTATAAAATATAGACGTAATAGATATAGGTATAAAATATAGACATAATAGGTATAATCGATGTAGGTATGAAATAGAGACATAATAGACATAATAGATATAGCTATAAAATATAGACATAACAGATATAATAAATATACGTATAAACTATAGACATAATAGATATAATAGATATAGGTATATAATATAGACATAATATATATGATAGATATAGGTATAAAATATACACAGATATAATAAATATAGGTAAAAAATATAGACAGAATAGATATAATAACACAGGTATAAAATACAGACAAAATAGGTATGATAGGTACAGATGTAAAATATAGATATAATAGATATAGGTATAAAATATTGATATAATAGATATGATAGATATAGGTAAAAAGGTAGACATAATGGATATAATATATATAGGAATAAAGTATAGACAGATATAATAGATATAGGTATAAAATGTAGACATAATACAGGTATCAAATATAATACAGGAACAAAATACAGATATAATAGATAATAGACATAGGTATAAAATATAAATAGATATATGTATAAAATATAGATATAATATAGATATAGGTATAAAATATAGATGTAATAGAGATAGGTATAAAATATAGATATAATAGATATAGGTGTAAAATATAGACATAATCGATATAGCAGATATAGGTATAAATATAGACATAGTATAATAGATACAGGTATAAAATATAGATAAAATAGATATAGGTATAAAATATAGATATTATAGATATAATATAGTTATAAAATGCAGATATAATAGATATAGTTATATATATAAATATATAAATATAATAGACATAGGTATAAAACATAGACATAATAGACATAGGTATAAAATATAGACATAATGAATATAATAGATATAGGTATTAAATAGAGACATAATAGATATAATAGATATAGGTAAAAAATATAATACATATAGGTATAAAATACAGGCATAATAGATACTATAGATATAGGTATAAAATATAGACAGGTATAGGTATAAAATAGAGACCTAATAGATATAATAGACATAGGTATAAAATATAGACATAATGGATATAACAGACATAGGTATGAAATATAGACATAATAGATATAATAGAGGTATAAAATATAGACATAATATATAAAATATTTACAGGTATAAAATGTAGCCATAATAGATATAATATATAAAATATAGACATAATAGATATAATATAGGTATGAAATACAGACATAGGTATAGGTATAAAATAGAGATTAATAGATATAATAGATAAAGGTATAAAATATAGACATAATATATATAGTTATAAAACATAGACATAATAAATATAATGGATAGAGGTAGAATATATAGACAAATATATATAGGTAAAATATAATAGATATAATAGAGGTATAAATATAGACATAATAGATAAAATATAGAACATAATAGATATAATATAGAGATATAAATATAGACATAATAGATAAAAGTATAAAATATATTAGATTATGAGTATAAATATTAATAGATATTTGATAGTTATAAATATAGACATAATAGATATATATAGATATAAAATATAGACAAAATATAGTACACAATATAGACATAATAGATATAATAGATTAAGGTATAAAATATACATAAGAGTATAATAGATATAGGTATAAATGTGGACATATTTGACATAATTGATATAGATATAAATTATAGATATAATAGATGTAATAGATATAGGTAAAAAATATAGACAGAATAGATATAATACACATAGGTATAAAATATAGATAAAATAGATATAATAGATACAGGTGTAAAATATAGATATAGTAAATATAGGTATAAATATAGACGTAATAGATATAATAGAAATATGTATAAAAAAGATATATGATATAGATATAAATATAGATATAATAGATATAATAGATACAGGTATAAAATAAAGATATAATAGATATAATAGATATATTATATAAAATATAGACATAAGATATAATAGATATAGGTATAAAATATAGACATAATAGATATAATATATAGAGGTATAAAAAATAGACATAATTATAATAGATAAGTATTAAATATAGACGTAAAGATATAAAAGATATAGGTATAAGAAATAGAAATTATAG
>NW_022141890.1:0-18397 GCF_007565055.1 Rhinopithecus roxellana | reverse complement strand
TATAAAAAAATATAGACATAATAGATACAACAGACCAGGTATAACTATAGACATGCAGTCTAATAGATATAGGCATACAATAAGACATAGTAAGATTAATAACTTCATAGGTATAAAAATAAAACATAATGGATATAATATATATAGGTCTAAATATTAGACATAATAGATATAATTGATATAGCTCTAAAAATCTAGACCATAATAGATATAAGTATAAAATAAAGACATAATAGATATAAGATATAGGTATAAAATATAGGCCATAATAGATACATAGATATGGGTCAACATATAGACAAAATAGGACTATACATACAGGTGGAAAATCTAGATATAATATATATAGGTATAAAATATAGGGCCCTAATAGTTATAATAGAATTACTTATAAACATAGCTATAGTAGGTATAGATATTAAAATAAAAAATAATAGATCTAATAGATCTAGGGATAAAATATAGCTATTAATAGATATAATTATAAAATATAAGTATAATAGATCTAATCGTATCGGTAAAAAATGTAGGACCTCATGGATATATCGATACAGGTCTAAAATTAGACATAATAGACATAAATAGATATAAGGTAGAAAGGTAGAGAAACATAGATATAGGTATTAAAATATAGACAGAATAGCTATAACACATATAAGTTATAAAATATAGACATAATAGTTGTATAGATATAGTTATAAATATCACATAATAGATATGGGTATAAAATATAGACTAATAGATATAATAGATATAGGTATAAAATATAGACATAATAGATACAATAGATATAGACATAGTAGATATAATAGATATAGGTATAAAATATAGGACATAATAGATATAATAGATATAGGCATGAAATATAGAACTAATAGATATAGGTATAAAATATAGACATAATACTTACAATAGATACAGGTATAAATATAGACATAATAGATATAATAGTTATAGGTATAAAATATAGACATAAAAGATATAGGTATCAAGTAAAGATATAAAAGATATAATAGATATAGGTATGAATATAGATAAAAGACATCATAGGTATAATTATAAAATATTGATATAATAGATATAATTAGAAAATATAATGTAATAGATATAACAGATAAAGGTATAAAATATAGAATAATAGATACCGGTATAAAATATAGTTATAATAGATATAGGTATAAAATATAGATATAATAGATATAGGTGTAATATATAGACAGAATAGATGTAATAGATACAGTTATAAAATATAGACATAATAGATATAATAGATAGAGGTAAAATATAGACATAATAGATACAGGCATTAAGTACAGACAATCATAGATATAATAGATATCAGTGTAAAATGCAGGACATAATACATACAAAAGATATAGGTATAAAATATAGAATAATAGATATAATAGACATATATATAAAATACAGACATAATAGATGCACTAGATATAGGACAAAAGTATAGAAATAATAGATATAATAGATAAAGGTATAAAATATAGATTAATAGATATAATAGATACAGGTATAAAATATAAACAGAATAGGTATAATAGATATTGGTATAAAATATAGACATAATAGATATAATAGATCCAGGTACAAAGCATAGATATAATAGATATAGGTATAAAATATAGACATAATAGATATAATAGATACAGGTACAAAGTATAGATATAATAGATATAGGTATAAAATATAGATATAATAGATATAATAGATATATAGTATAAAAAATAGATATAATAGATACAGGCATAATATATAGACAATAGATATAATAGAAATAGATATAAATATAGATATAATCGATATAATCATACATATAATATAATAGATATATAGATATAGGCAAAAAATATAGATACAATGTGTATAGGTATAAATATGGCTATAATAGATATAGGTATAAAATATAGATATAATAGATATAATAGATATAGGCATAAAATATAGACATAATAGGTATGATATAAATATGTATGAATATAAATGTAATAGATATAATGGATTTAGGTATCAAACATACATGTAATAGATAGAGGTATAAAATATAAATATAGTGGTTATAATAGATATAGACACAAATATAGACATAATAGATATAATAGATATAGGTATAAAACATCGACATAATAAATATAATAGATAAAGATATAAAATATAGACATAATAGATATAGGTATAAAGTAGAGACACAATGGATAAAATAGATATAGGTATAAAATATAGACATAAGTGGTAAAAGAGATATAGGTATAAAATATAGACATAATAGATATAATAGATATAGGTATAAAATATATACATAATAGATATGGGTATAAAATATAAACATAATATAAATAATAGATTATAGGTATAAAATATAAACATAAGAGATACAATAGATATAGGTATAAATATAGACATAATTAATATAATTATAATAATATAGACATAATGGATATAATAGATACTGGTATAAAATATAGAATAATAGATATAATAGATATAGGTATAAAATATACACATAATAGATATAGGTATAAAGTATAGTCATAATGGATATAATAGATATGGGTATAAAATATAGACATAATACATACAACAGATATAGCTATGCAATATAGACATAATAGATATAACAAATATAGGCATAAAATAGAGATATAATAGATTTGATAGATATAGGTATAAAATATAGACATAATAGATATAATAGATACAGATATAAAAAATAGACATAATAGATATAATAGATATAGGTATCAAATATACACATAATGGATATAATAGATATAGTTATAAAATATAGACATAATAGATATAATATTTATAGGTATAAAATATTGTAATAAAAGATATAATACATATAGGTATGAAATATAGACATAATAGATATAACACATGTAAGAATAAAAAATAGACATAATAAATATAGGTATAAAATATAGACATAATAGATATGATACATATAGGTATGAAATATAGACATAATATATAAAATAGATATAGGTATGCAATATAGACATAAGGATATACGTATAAAATATACACCTAGTTGATATAATAGATATAGGTGTAAAATATAGACATAATAGATATAGGTATAATATTTAGACATAATAGATAGATATATGTATAAAATATATACATAATAGATATAATAGATACAGGTAAAAAATATAGATATAATAGATATAGGCATAAAATTTAGATATAATAGATATAATAGATATATGTATAAAAAATAGATATAATAGATACAGGTATATAATATAGACAATAGATATATTAAATATAGGTATAAAACATAGATATAATAGATATAATTATAAAATATAAATATATATAATAGATATAGAAAAAATATAGATATAATGGATATAGGTAGAAAATATGGTTATAATAGATATAATATAAAATATAGATATAATAGTTATAATAGATATAGGCATAAAATATAGACATAATAGATATGATACATATATGTATAAAATATAGATATAATAGATATAATGGATATAGGAATCAAATATAGATATGATAGATATAAGTATATAATATACATATAGGGGATATAATATATATAGTCATAAAATACAGACATAATAGATATAATAGATATAGGTATAAAAAAACAGACATAATAGATATAATAGATAAAAATATAAAATATACACATAATAGATATGGGGATAAATATAAACATAATACATACAATAGATATATTTATAAAATATAGACATAAGAGATATAATAGATATAGTTATAAAATATAGACATAATACATATAATCGATACAGGTATCAAATATAGACATAATAGATATAGGGACATGGATGCAGCTGGAAACCATCATTCTTAGCAAACTATCACAAGAACAGAAAACCAAACACCGTATGTTCTCACTCATAGGTGGGAACTGAACAATGAGATCACTTGGACTCGGGAAGGGGAACATCACGCACTGGGGCCTATCATGGGGAGGGGGGGGGGGGGGAGGACGGAGTGATTGCATTGGGGAGTTATACATGGTATAAATGATGAATTGATGGGTGCTGACGAGTTGATGGGTGCAGCACACCAACATGGCATAAGTATACACATGTAACAAACCTGCACGTTATGCACATGTACCCTAGAACTTAAAGTATAATAAAAAAAAAAATATATATACACATAATAGATATAATAGATATAGGTATAAAATGTAGACATAATAGATATAATAGTTACAGGGATAACATATAGACATAAAAGATATAATACATATAGGTATAAAATATAGACATCATAGATATAATACATATAGGTATAAAATATAGACATATTAGATATAGCTATAAAATATAGACATAATAGATATAATAGAAACAGATATAAAGTATAGACATAATAGATATAATAGATATAGGTATAAAATAAATACATAATAGATATAGATATAAAATACAGACATAATAGATCTAGGTATAATATATAGCCATAATAGATATATCTATAAAATATAGACATAACAGTTATAATAGATATAGGTATAAAATATAGACATATTAGATATAATAGATATAGCTATAAAATATAGATATAATAGATGTCATAGATATACGTATATAAAATAGATATAATAGATACAGGTATAAAATATAGACAGTAGATATAATAGATATAAGTATAAAATATAGATATAATAGTTATAGGTATAAAATATAGCTATAATAGATATACGTATAAATTATATATATAATAGATATAATAGATATAGCTATAAAATGTAGACATCATAGATATAATAAATATACGTATAATCTATAGATATAATTGATATAATGGATATAGGTATCAAATATAGATATAATAGACATAGGTATAAAATATAGATATAGTGGATATAATAAATATAGGTGTGAAATATAGACATAACAGATATAATAGATATAGGTATAAAATATAGACACAGTAGATGTAATAGATAACGATATAAAATATACACATAAATGATTTAATGGATATTGTTATAAAATATAGACATAATAGATATAATATATATAGGTATACAATATAGACAGAATAGATATAATAGATAAAGGTATAAAATATAGACATTATAGATATAATACATATAGTTATAAAATATAGACATAATAGGTATAATAGATACAGGTATAAAATATATACATAATAGACATAGGTGTAAAATTCAACATGGAGATATAGTAGGTACAAGTATAAAATATATACATAATAGATATAATAGATATATGTATAAAATACAGACATAATAGATATAATAGATATAGGTATAAAAGATACATATAATACATATAGGCATAAAATATAGATATAGTAGATATTGGTATAAAATATAGACATAATAGATATAATAGAAATAGGTATAAAACATAGACATAATAGATATAATAGATATGGGTATAAATATAGGCATAATAGATATAGGTATGAAATATACACATAATAGATATAATTGATATAGGTATAAAATATAGACATAATAGATATAATAGATATAGGTATAAAATATAGACATAATAGATATAATAGATATAGCTATAAAATATAGAAATAATAGATATATATATAAAATATACACATAGGTGATATAATAGATATAGGTATAAAATGTAGACATAATAGATATCCATATAAAATATAGATATAATAGATATAGGTATAAAATATAGACATAATAGATATAATAAATGCAGTTATAAAATATTGACGTAATACATATAGGTATAAAATATAGACATAATAGATATAGGTATAAAATATAGACATAATAGATATAATAGATATAGCTATAAAATATAGACATAATAGATATATATATAAAATATACACATAGATGATATAATAGATATAGGTATAAAATGTAGACATAATAGATATCGTTATAAAATATAGACATAATAGACATAGGTATAAAATATAGACATAAAAGATATAATAAATGCAGTTATAAATATAGACTTAATACATATAGGTTATAAAATATAGACATAATAGATATAGGTATAAAATATAGACATAATAGATATAATAAATGTAGGTATAACATATAGACTTAATACATATAGGTATAAAATATAGACATAATAGATATAATAATATATAGGTATAAAATATACACATAAGAGACATAATAGATATAGGTATAAAATATCGACATGATAGATATAATAGATATAGGTATAGAATATAGACATAATAGATATAATAGATATAGGTATAAAATAAAGACATGAAAGATATGATAGACAGAGGTATAAAATATAGGCAATAGATATAATAAAAACAGGTATGAAAGATGGATATAATAGGTATAACAGATATAGACAAAATAGATATAATAGTTATAGGTATAATATATAGACATAATAGACATAATAGAATAGATATAGGTATAAAATTTAGACATAATAGATATAGTATAATATATAGACAATAGATATAATAGATATAGGTATAAAATATAGACATAATAGGTATAATAGATATAGACAAAATAGATATAATAGATATAGGTATTAAATAGAGACATAAGAAATATAATAGATATAGTTATAAATATAGACATAATAGATATAGTAGATATAGGTATAAAATATAGACATAATAGATATAGGCATAAAATATAGATATAATCGATATAATATATAGAAGTATAAAATATAGATAATATAGATATAATGGATATAGGTATAAAATATAAATAAAAAGGTACAATAGACATAGGTATAAAAAGAGACATAGCAGATATAATAGATATAGGTATAAAATATAAACATAATAGATATAATAGAGATGGGTATAAAATATAGACATAATAGATATAATAGATATAGGTGTAAAATATAGACATAGTAGATATAATAGATATAGGTATATAATAAAGACATAATAGATATAATAGATATAGGAATAAAATACGGACATAATTGAAATAGGTATAAAATATAGACAAAATAGATATAAAAAATATAGGTATCAAATATAGACATAATAGATATAATAAATATATTTATAAAATATAGACATAATAGATATAATAGATATATGTATGAGATAGAGACATAATAGATATAATAGATATAGATATAAAATATAGATATAATTGATATAATAGATATAGGTATAAAATATAGACATAATAGATATAGGCATAAAATATAGATATAATAGATATAATGGATAGAGGTGTAAAATATAGACACAATAGATATAAGATATAAAGGTATAAAATATAGACATAATTGATATAATAGATATACGTATAAAGTATCGACATAATAAATATAGGCATAAAATATAGATATAATAGATATATAGGTATAAAATATAGATAAAATAGATATAATGGTTATAGGTATAAAATATAAATAAAATAGATACAATAGACATTGGTATAAAATAGAGACATAGCAGACATAATAGATATAGGTATGAAATATAGACATAATAGATATAATAGATATATGTATAAAATATACACATACTGGATATAATAGATACATGTATAAAATATAGACATAATAGATATAATAGAGGTATAAAATATAGACATAATGGAAATAATAGATAGAGGTATGCAATAAGATATAATAGTTATAATAGATTTAGGTATAAAATATAGACATCATAGATATAATAGATATACGTATAAAACGTAGACAATATATATAAAGATTAGAAATATAGACAATAGACATAATATATATAGGTATCAAATATAAACATAATAGATATAAATATAAAATATAGACATAAAAGATATAATAAATAGAGGTAAAATATAGACATAATAGATATAGGTATAAACATAGACATAATATATATAATAAATATAGTTATAACTATAGACATAATACACTAATAGATAGAGGTACAAAATGTAGAAATAATAGATATAATAGAGGTGTAAAATACAGACATAATAGATTTAATAGATAGAGGTATAAAATATAGACATAATAAATATAGGTATAAAATATAGACCTAATAGATATAATAGATATAGGTTTAAAATATACACAAAATAGATATAATAGATATTGGTATAAAATAGAGTCATAATAGATATAATAGATAGAGGTATAAAATATAGAAAAAAGCAGATATAGGTATAAAATGTAGACATAATAGATATAATATATAGAGTTATGAAATATAGACAGATAAAATAGATAGAGGTATAAAATAAGACATAATAGATATAATAGATAGGGGTATAAAATATAGACATAAGAGATAAAATAGATAGAGGTATAAAATATAGACATAATTGATATAATACAGATAGGTATAAAATATAGACATAATAGATATAATAGATAGAGGTATAAAATATAGACATAATAAATATAATAGATATAGGTATAAAATATAGAAATAAACGATACAGCTATAAAATCTAGACCTAATAGATACAGGTAAAAAATATAGACATAATAGTTATAATAGATATAAGTATAAAATATAGACATAATAGATATAGGAGATATAGGTATAAAATATAGACATAATACATATAATAGATAGAGTTATAAAATATAGACATAATAGAAATAGGTATAAAATATTGATATAATATATATAGTAGATATAGGTATAAAATATAGACAGAATAGATATAATAAATATAGGTATAAAATATAGGCGTTATACATATATGTATAAATTACAGACATAATAGATATAATAGATAAAGTTGTAAATTATAGACAAAATAGACATAATAGATAGAAGTATAAAATATAGACATAATAGATATAGGTATAAAATATAGATATAATAAATATAATATGTACACGTATAAAATAGAGATAAGATAGATATAGTTATAAATATACATATAATAGATATAGGTATAAAATATAGATATAATAGATATAGTTACAATATATAAATATTATAGATATAATAGATATAGGTGTAAAATATAGATAAAATAGATATAGGTATAAAATATAGATAAAATAGATATAATAGTTATAGGTATAAAATATAGATAAAATACACATAATAGATATAGGTAAAAATATAGACATAGGAGATAAAATAGATATAGGTATAAATATAGACATAATAGATATAATAGATATAGATATGAAACATACACATACTAGATATGATAGATATAGGTATAAAATATAGACATAATAGATATAAGAGATAGAGGTATAAAATATAGACATAATAGATATATTAGATTTAGGTATAAAATATAGTCGTAATAGATATCGGTATAAAATATAGACATAATAGCTATAATAGATGTAGGTATGAAATAGAGACATAGTAGGTACAATAGATATAGGTATAAAATATAGATATAGTGGATATAATAGATATAGGCATAAAATATAGACATAATAGATATAATAGATATAGGTAGAAAATATAGACATAAGAGATGTAATAGATATAGGCATAAAACATAGACATAATAGATATGATATATATGGGTATAAAATATAGACATAATAAGTATGATATATATAGGTATAATAGGTAGACATAATAGATATAACAGATATAGGTATAAAATATAGACATAATAGATATAGGTAAAAAATATAGACATATTAGACATAATAGATATAGATATAAAATATAGACATAATAGATATAAGTAGAAAATATAGACATAATAGATATAATAGATATAGTTATAAACTATAGACATAATAGTTATAATAGATATAGGTATAAAATATAGATATTATATATAGCAATAAAATATAGATATAATAGATATAATAGATATACGTATAAAAAATAGATTTAATAGATACCAGTATAAAATATAGACATAATAGATTTAGGTAAAAATATAGACATAATAGAAATAATAGATATAGGTATAAAATATACACATAATAGATATAATAGATATAGGTATAAAATATAGACATAATAGACATAATGGATATAGGTATAAAATATAGATATAATTAGATATAACAGATAGAGGGATAAATATAGACATTATACGTATAACAGATATAGGTATAAAATATAGACATAATAGATATAATAGATAGAGGTATAAATATATACATTATAAATATAATAGATATAGGTATAAAACATAGTCATAAACGACATAATGGATATAGGTATAAAATATAGACATAATAGATATAATAGATGTAGGTATAAAATATAGACATAATAGATATAATAGATATAGGTATAAAATACCTACATAATAGATATAGGTATCAAATACAGACATAATAGAAATAATAGATAGAGGTATAAATATAGATATAATAGATATATTGATATAATGAATAGAGGTATAAAGTATAGACATAATAGATATAATAGAAGTATAAAAAATAGACATAATAGATGTAATAGATAGGGGTAGAAACATAGATAATAGATATAATAGATAGAGGTATAAAATATAGACATAATAGATATAATAGATATAGGTACAAAATATGGACAATAGATAAAAAAGACATAGTTATAAAATATAGACATAATAGATATTGTAGATATATACATAATAGATATAATAGATATAGGTTTAAAAGATAGACAAAATGGATATAATAGATATAGGTATAAAATATAGACATAATAGATATAATAGATATAGGTATAAAATATAGACATAATAGATAAAACAGACATAGTTGTAAAATATAGACATTATAGATATAATAGATAGGGGTCTAAAACATAGACATAATCGATATTATTGATAGAGGTATAAAATATAGACATAACAGACATAGGAGTAAAATACAGACATTATAGATATAATAGATATAGGTATAAAATATAGACATAATACATATTATAGATACAGCAAGAAAATACAGACAAAATAGAAATAATAGATATAGGAAAAATATAGACATAATAGATATAGGTATAAATATGACTTAATTCATATAATAAATATAGATATAAAATATAGACATAATCGACATAATAATAGAGGTATAAAAATGTAGACATAATAGATAATATAGAGGTGTAAATCTAGACATAATAGATATAATAAATACAGTTATAAAATATAGTCATAATAGACATAATAGATACAGGTATGAAATACAGATAATAGATATAATACATATCGGCTTAAAATATAGACATAAAAGATATAATAGATATAGGTATAAAATATAGATATAACAGATATAATAGAGAGGCATAAAACATAAACATAATATACATAATAGATAGAGGTATAAAAATATATACATAATAGATATAATTGATATAGGTATAAAATATAGACATAATAGATATAATAGAGGTATAAAATATAGACATAATAGATATAATAGAGGTATAAAATAGAGACAAGAGATATAAATATAAAATATAGACGTAATAGATATAAGTGATATAGGTATAAAATATAGACATAACAGATATAATAGATATAGGTATAAAATATACACTTAAAAGATATAATAGATAGAGGTATAAAATACAGACAACAGAGATAAAATAGATATAGGTATAAAATATAGACATAATATATATAATAGATATAGGTATAAATTATAGACATAATAGATATATGTATAATAAATAGACAATAGATATAACAGATACAGGTATAAAATATAGACATAATAGTTATAATAGATATAAACAAAATAGATATGATAGATATAGTTATAAAATATAGACATTAGAGATATAATAGATATAGTTATAAAATATGGACATATTAGATATAATAGATATAGGTATAAAATATAGACAGATATAGCCATAAAATATAGACATAGATATAATAGAAATAGGTATAAAATATAAACATAATAGATATAATAGAGATGGGTATAAAATATAGATGTAATAGATATAATAGATATATGTGTAAAATATAGACATAATAGATATAATAGATGTAGGTATCAAATATAGACATAATAACTATAATCGATATAGGTATAAAATATAGACATAATAGATATAGGTATAAATATAGACATAATAGATATAGGTATAAAATATAGACACAGATATAATAGAAATAGGTATAAAATATAAACATAATAGATATAATAGAGATGGGTATAAAATATAGACGTAATAGATATAATAGATATAGGTGTAAAATATAGACATAATAGATATAATAGATGTAGGTATCAAATATAGACATAATAACTATAATCGATATAGGTATAAAATATAGGCATAATAGATATAATAGATATAGGTATACAATATAGTCATAATAGACATAATAGATATAGGTATAAATATAGACATAATAGATATAGGTATAAAATAGACGTAATAGAAATAGCTATAAAATATAGACATAATAGATAGATAGAAATAGGTATAACATATAGACATAATAGATATAATAGATATAGGTATAAAATATAGACATAATAGATATAATAGATATATGTATAAGATATAGACATAATAGATATAATAGATATAGGTATAAAATATAGACCTAATAGATATAATAGATATAGGAATAAAATATCGACATAATTGAAATAGGTATAAAATATAGACAAAATAGATATAAAAGATATAGGTATAAAATATAGACATAATAGAGCTAATAGATATAGCTATAAAATATAGACATAATAGATATAATAGATATATGTATAAGATATACACATAATCGATGTAATAGATATAGGTATGAAATATAGACATAATAGATATAATAGATATAGGTATAAAATATAGACATAATAGATATTATAGATATAGGATAATATATAGTCATAATTGAAATAGGTATAAAATATAGACAAAATTGATATAAAGATATAGGTATAAAATATAGACATAATAGATATAATCAATATAGTTATAAAATATAGACATAATAGATATAATAGATATAGATATAAAATATAGACATAATAGATATCATAGGTATAGGTATGAAATATAGACCTAATAGATATAATAGATATGTGTATAAGATATAGACATTAGCTTCTTCTCCGAGAAAAACACCAAATGGCGGATGACGCCGTGAAGCGGGGTGGTCCGGAGGCCCTGGTGGCCCTGGGATGGGGAACCGCGGTGTCTTCCGCGGAGGTTCGGCAGTGGCATCCGGGGCCGGGTCGCGGCCGTGGACGGGGTCGGGGCCGAGGCCGTGGAGCTCGCGGAGGCAAGGCCGAGGATAAGGAGTGGATGTCCGTCACCAAGCTGGGCCGCTTGGTCAAGGACATGAAGATCAGGTCCCTGGAGGAGATCTACCTCTTCTCTCTGCCCATTAAGGAATCTGAGATCATTGACTTTTTCTTGGGGGCCTCTCTCAAAGATGAGGTTTTGAAGATTATGCCGGTGCAGAAGCAGACCCGTGCTGGTCAGCGCACCAGGTTCAAGGCGTTTGTTGCTATCGGGGACTACAATGGCCACGTCGGCCTGGGTGTTAAGTGCTCCAAGGAGGTGGCCACCGCCATCCGTGGGGCCATCATCCTGGCCAAACTCTCCATTGTCCCGGTGCGCAGAGGCTACTGGGGGAACAAGATCGGCAAGCCCCACACCGTCCCTTGCAAGGTGACAGGCCGCTGTGGCTCTGTGCTGGTGCGCCTCATCCCTGCACCCAGGGGCACTGGTATCGTCTCAGCACCTGTGCCCAAGAAGCTGCTCATGATGGCTGGTATTGATGACTGCTACACCTCAGCCCGGGGCTGCACTGCCACCCTGGGCAACTTCGCCAAGGCCACCTTTGATGCCATCTCTAAGACCTACAGCTACCTGACCCCTGACCTGTGGAAGGAGACTGTGTTTACCAAGTCTACTTATCAGGAATTCACTGACCACCTTGTCAAGACCCACACCAGAGTCTCCGTGCAGCGGACCCAGGCTCCAGCTGTGGCTACAACACAGGCTTTTTATACCGAGAAAAATAAAGTGAATTAGCTTGTTAAAAAAAAAAAAAAAGATATAGACATAATAGATACAATAGATATAGGTATAAATATAGACAGATATAATAGTTACAGATATAAAATATAGACATAATGATATAGGTATAAATAAGACATATTAGATATAGGTACAAAGTATAGACATAATGGTTATAATAGATATAGGTACGAAATATAGACATAATAGATATAGGTATAATATTTAGACATAACAGATATAATAGATGTAGGTATAAATATAGACATAATAGATATAATAGATATAGGCATAAAATATAGACATAGTAGATATAATACATATAGGTATAAAATATAGACATAATGGATATAAGAGATATAGGGATAAAATATAGACACAATAGATATAATAGATATAGGTTAAAAAATATAGACATAATAGATATAACAGATATAGGTAACAATATAGACATTATAGATATTGGTATAAAATATAGACATAATAAATATAATAGAAATAGGTATAAAATATAGACATAATAGATATAATGTATATACGTATCAAATATAGACATAAAAATTATAATAGATATAGGTATAATATATATATAAAATGTATACACAATAGATAAGGTTATATATAAAATATAGAATAATGGTTATATAAAGAGATATAGGTATATGAAATATAGACAATAGTATGAATCAATATAGGTATGAAACATAGACATAATAGATACGGTATACCATATAGAACATAATGGATATAATATATATAGGTATAAAATATAGACATAATAGATAATGGAATAGATATAAAATATAGACATAATAGATTAATAGATATAGGTTGAAATATAGGCATAATAGATATATAGAGGTATAAAATATAGAACATAATAGATATAATAGAATTATAGAGTGTATGAAATATACACATAATAATTATAAGAGGGATAAAATATAGACATAATAGATATAATAGATATAGGTATTATAAATATAGACATAATAGAAAATAGATATAGGTATAAAACATAGACTTAAAGATATAATAGATAGAGGTATAAATGTAGAATCATAGATACAATAGAGATAGGTATAAAATATAGATAATAAATATAATAGTTAAGGTATAAACTATAGACATAATAGATATAGGTATATATATATAGACAACAGATATAATAGATATAGGTATAAAATACAGACATAATACGTAGAATAGACATAGACAAAATAGATATAGTAGATACAGGTATAAAATATAGACATATAATATAAAGATATACGTATATAAAATAGAGACATAATAGATAAATAGATATAGGTATTAAATAGAGACATAATAGATATAGGTATAAAATATAGACATAACAGATACAGGTATAAAATATAGACATAATAGATATAGGTATAAAATATAGACATAATAGATATATATATATAATTATAAAATATAGACATTATAGATATAGGCATAAAATACAGATATAATAGATATAATAGACAGAAGAATATAAATAAACATAATAGATATAAGAGATATAGGTGTAAAATATAGACATAATTGATATAATAGATACAGGTATAAAATATCTACCTAACAGATATAGGTATAAAACATAGCCATAATAGATACAATAGATGTACTTATAAAATATAGACATAAAAGATATAATACATATAGGTAATAATATAGACATAATAGATATAGGTATAAAATATAGATATAACAGATATAATAGGGGTATAAAATACAGGCATAATAGATATAATATAGGTATAAAACAGAGACATAATAGATATAGGTATATAATATAATACATAACAGATAATAGATATAGGTATAAAATATAGATATAATAATATATAATAGATATAGATAAAATATAGATATTATCGATATAGGTATAAAATATAGACATAAGAGGTATAATAGATATAGGTATCAAATATAGACATAATAAATATAATCGATACAGGTATAAAATATAGACAATAGATATAGGTATAAAGTAGAGACATAATAGATATAATAGATATCGGTATAAAATATAAACATAATACATACAAAAGATATAGGTGTACAATATAGACATAATAGATATAATAGATATAGGTAAAAATACAGACATAATTGATATAACAAATATAGGTATACAATAGAGACATAATAGATTTCATAGATATAGGTATAAAATAAAGACATAATAGATATAATAGAAATAGCTATAAAACATAGACATATTAGATATAATAGATATAGGTATAAAATAAAGACATAAAAGATATAGGTATATAAAATGTAGACATAATAGATATAAAGATATAGGTATAAAATATAGACATAATAGATAAAATAGAGTTAGGTATGAAATAGAGACATAATAAATATTGGTCTAAAATATAGACATAATAGATATAGTTATAATATTTAGACATAATAGATATAATAGATATAGGTATAAAATATAGACATAATAGATATAACAGATATAGGAACAGAATATAGACATAATAGACATAATAGATATAGGTATAAAATATAGACACAATAGATATAATCGATATAGGTATAAATTATAGACATAATAGATATTGATATAAAATATAGACATAGTAGATATAATAGATAGAGGTATAAAATATAGACATAATAGATATAATAGATATAGGTATTAAATATAGACATAATAGATATAATAGATATAGGTATAAAATATAGATATAATAGATATAATAGACAGTTATAAAATACAGATATCATAGATATAATAGATATAGGTATAAAATACAGACATAATAGATATAGGTATAAAATATAGACATAATATATATAATAGATATAGGTAAAAAATATAGAAATAATAGATATAGGCATAAAATACAGATATAATAGATATAAAAGATAGAAGTATAACATATAGACATAATAGATATAAGAGATAAAGATATAAAATATGGACATAATGATATAGGTATAAAGTATAGACACAATAGATATAATAGATGGAGGTATAAAATATAAACATAATAGATAAAATAGATATAGGTATAAAATATAGCCATAATAGATATAGATATGGGTATAAAATATATATATGATATATATAATAGATATAGGTATAAAATATACACATAATATATATGATAGATATAGGAAAAATATAGACATAATAGATATATGTATAAAATATAATCATAATAGATATAATAAATATAGTTATAAAATATAGATATAATAGACATAATAGAAGTATAAAATATAGACATAATAGAAAACAGATATAGGTATAAAATATAGACATAATAGATATAAATGATACAGACATAATAGATATAATAGATAAAGGTATAAAATATAGACATAATAGATAATAGCGGTATAAAATATCGACACAATAGATATAAGAGATAGTGGTATAAAATATAGACATAATAGATATAATAGATGGAGGTATAAAATAGACATAATAGACATAATAGATAGTATAAATTATAGACATAATAGATATAATAGAGGTAAAATATAGACATAATAGATATAAGAGATATAGGTATAAAATATAGACATAATAGGTATAATAGATATAGGTATAAAATATAGACATAATAGATATAACAGATATAAGTATAAAATATAGACATAATATATATAATGCATAGAGTTACAAAAGAAGACATAATAGACATAATAGATAGATGTATAAATTATAGACATTACAGATACTATTGCTAGAGGTAAAATATAGACATAATAATGATAATAGATATAGGTATAAAATATAGACATAAAAGATATAATAGATATAGGTTTAAAACAGAGACATAATAGATATAGGTAGAAAATATAGTCATAATAGATATAGATATAAGTATAAAATATAGACATAAGAGATATAATACCTATAGGTATAAAATATAGACATAATACATATAATAAACATAGGTATAAAATATAGACATAATAAATATAGGCATAAAATATAGACATAATAGATATAATAGATATAGGTATAAAATATAAACATAATAGTTATAATATTTATAGGTATAAAGTATAGACAGAATAGATATAATAGATATAGGTATAAAATATAGACATAATAGATATAATACATATAGGTATAAAATATAGACATAATAGATATAGGAGTAAAATACAGACATAATGGATATAATAGATAAAGGTATGAAATATAGATATAATAGATATAGGTATAAAATATAGATATAATAGATATAATAGATATACGTATAAAATATAGATATAATTGATATAGGCATAAAATATAGATTAAAAGATACAGGTTTAAAATATACACGTAATTGACATAATAGATATAGGTATAAAATATAGACATAATAGATTCAATGGAGAGATGTATAAAATGTAGACATAATAGATATAATAAGTATAGGCATACATTATAGACATAATAGATATAATAGACATAGGTATAAAATATAGACATAATAGATATAATAGGCATAAGTATAAAATATAGATAAAATAGATATAGATA